>NW_027644313.1:0-4995 GCF_032717465.1 Coenobita brevimanus
ACATTTTTCGGAATGGTTTGGGCCCCAATTAGCTCATTATAGTGAGGTCTTACTGTAAATAAATAAAATAATTTATTACTACAGTGTGGATTTGTTAGGCTAGTATAGATCGGCTGCGCAAGGTGGGCCAAATCCAAGGAGCTCTTCTCTAGTACTGACGTGCTGCATCCAGTACTGCTACCCACGTGCATGCAAGAAGATGGCCAACACTGAAGAATGTTTCCCTTGTACTGCCGCGCCAGTCCAGCACGCCTTCCTTGTGACTCGTGATGTGTGCCAATCAAATTGCAGTACTGCTGTCATGTGAATGCACCCAAGCTTTATGATTTATGACAGAAGTTGAGGCAGAGAGGCCTCCTCATGATCCTGAAGGTCCTCCTCCAGGGGGTCTAAAGTCTTAGTTGTGTAAAAATGTAGTTAAGTTGAATTTTGAGGGCACTTTTTCAAGGATGGTCTTACATTATTCATTTTTCCCATAAGGTCTGTTGTTTGTCCAGTACAGATTTAGTCCAGTACGGTAGTAATGTCTGACAAAAATATCGTACTGGACGGGAGGGTACCGAAGCATGAACAATTACCAATTACTCATAAGATCCTCTGGCAACTAAGTTGATTGTTTGCCATGTGGCCAACATGAAATTGTTTAGGACCCACCACCATGGTTTTCATAGATAAAATGATACACAAAATTAAACAGTGATGACAGGATAGCTTCCCCCCCGATAAGGGCTAAGACGTTGCCCCTGGGTAGAGGACTTAGGTTTTGGAGAGTGTAGCACTTTATGACCGAATGCCCTTCCTGCTGTCTACCCATAACCCTTGGGTGGACTTGAACCTCCGATCCTCCGGTCAGGGCGCTCTAACCCACTGAGCCACAGCTGCTGAGAGAATTAATACTATATTTCAATTCTCAATATTTTAGCTTTTGGCCTGTTTGAGGATGCAGCTAACAACAACTATTAATTTTCTCTTTTTTAAGGCAAGCACATTCAGTTTTTTAATTTCTATTTTCAAAAAATAACCTAGTACTGTAGTTTGCAGCTATATACCATAATAATGAAAATGAAATACAAAATAAAAGTAATCCCTCTAATATCCGGACGCCCACTATCTGAACATCCCCACTAACTGGACATAATCGTCCCGGGATCCAATATTCCCAAAATGGTCCGAAAACCGCAAAAAATTTGGGGGGGGGAGAGAGAGAGAGAGAGAGAGAGAGAGATTTTTTCCCGCCCGTAATTTGAACTTGGCATGCGGGGTGCAGGACAGTTTTGTTGTGGCGCGTCATTCCTCCGACATCCGCTAGAGCGCCCCTGCATCCTCCCCACTGTAACATAAATTAACGAGTGTTTTTGGTTTAGAAAATGGTTTTAAGAGTGGAAAGACTTAAAGTCCAGAGTGCAAACACTTATTTCATTAAGGTAAAATGGAGCGCAAGTAAGACAAGAGTGCGCAGAGTGAAGAGAATGGAATTCTCAGTGCGAATGACTAAGTTCAGTGCAAGACTTCATGAACAGTGTACAGCAAGTGCTTCAGAAAATCCTTCTTACTGACAGAGTCTGAGAGGAGGTGGTTATTCATCGAGATGGCCATGGACTTGCTGTAAGTAGGCAGAATGTTTCATACTGTACTCTACTGTATTTTCCATACAATACTTACCTCAAACACCTCATTTCACTCTTTTATGTCCCTTATTGGTGTGAATATGCTGTGTCTTAGGTGTTATGCATCTGCAGTAGGGAGGTGTTTTCAGAGTTAGGCTAGGTTAGGGTCCATAACTACCAGTCCAGGAGCCAGGGATTTGTAAGTACCCAGAATGTTTAATATTGTATGAACCTACCTCAAAAACCTCATTTTATGCTTCTTTTGCATTTATTTCAGTCTTTTATGTCCCTTATTGGTGTGATTTGGGTCTTAAATAGGTGCTATGCATGTCCAGAGGGAGTTGTATAGGTGTTTTTCTGAGTCAGGCTAGGTTAGGGTCCATAACTTCCAGTCCAGGAGCCAGGGACTTGTAAGTACCCAGAATGTTTAATACTGTATGAACCTACCTCAAAAACCTCATTTTATGCTTCATTTGCATTTATTTCAGTCTTTTATGTCCCTTATTGGTGTGATTTGGGTCTTAAATAGGTGCTATGCATGTCCAGAGGGAGTTGTATAGGTGTTTTTCTGAGTTAGGGTCCATAAGTACAAGTCCAGAAGGCTGGGGCCGAATATCCGGACAGGACCACTATCCAGACATGCCTATGGCTCTATTACGTCGGATATTGGAGGGATTACTGTACAGGAATATTCACCAATAAATGCTGGTAAGATATTTTGTTCCTAGCATTATGCTGGTAAGATATTTTGTCTAGCATTATGCTGATAATCTGCAGTTCCTGGTACCTGTATACATTGTATAGTTTATGAAAACTCTAACATGCTTGCATGTGTCAGCCTTGATGACCTAATAGCAGTTCTTCTTGTTGCTCAATCTCTGGCAACCTCCCTATTCAGCACCTTATCCTTGAGATCACACTCTACGGTCTCATCCCAAGTCTTGGGTTTTATGGTTACAACCCACCATTGTAAATCAATTCCTGGGTCACAGGAAACCATTTGGCTTGTCACTCAGTGTAAAGCTACCTCAAGTAGAAAGAAGAGTAAAAGAAACTGACATGAAGGAAAAGAACACACAAGACGAGAGGGGGGTTGACACAGGGTAGAATGAGGAAGGGGAAGGAAAAGTATGCAGCACTACATCAAGTGAGTGGATGATGGCTGCCACCACCTGACATCACCTTCATTTTTGTGCTGAGCAAAAAATCAAAACCTTCTTCCACTCCAATGATACCATTCAGTTCAATTCACCAAACTTTTCTTACATACTTCCAACAAACACTTCATTCCAATCTCTCCATTAAACTTCATTAACTCTATATACATCTCATCAACACCTGATGCCTTCCCATTCCACAGCTTCTTCATTTCAGCCAGTGTCACATTTCCCTACATTTCTTTTCTGTGGAACACCAAAACCAAACATGTTTACTACTGCTCTGCTTTCACAATTGACATTCATTAGCCTTTCAAAGTATTATTTCCATCTGCTTCTTATTTCCCCTCTTATCCTTCACACATTTGCACATTTCTCTACTTTCAACTGTACATTTTCACATTTCTTTCCTAAAAAGTTTCATATTTTTCTTCCAAGATCATCACTTACCCCCTTTTTATCTCCCTCTCCCTTTGCTAATCTCTTTATGTGTTCCTTACTCTCAATATTTTCTCTCCTCTCATTTGAATCCCTTTCTTGCATCCAATATAACCAATTTTACTTTTTGCACTACAATCTCAACCTATACATCCCACCAAGATGCTCCTTTCTTACTAACTGCTACCCTCACTACATCACACACATGTATACACACCACAAGTTTTCCAAATCCATATGCTCCCAATTTAGCAACTCTTAATTTTTAGCTCCTATTTATTTGCCACTGCTGTAATTCTCAGCTTCTCCACTTTCAGTGCTTCACCCTGAATACTCTTCTTTCCTTTTAACGACAACACTCATCACAATTTTACCTTGCATAATACAATCATATGATAGATGAACTACCACATTGTCCTTTCACCACCATGTCAAAGTGATTTCCATGCATCCTTCTCTCTACATGCAAATAATCAAGCAGACCATTTTCATCAACTCTGTTTCCATACACCATGTACATGTGTATTTGTGAGCTTCTTTGTGCTTACAATAGGATTAACTAAAGCAAAACTTCCGTTCTTGGTATGTCCTTCAATGTCCATTAATGTTCTCTTCTGGCGCTCTCCTAGCACTTTCTAGAAAGCCCTGTCAGAGGTCAAACATTCCTCCCCAGTCTTGTACCAACATATGACACCACACAGTCTCATTCATCTAAATTTATACC
Source organism: Coenobita brevimanus (assembly GCF_032717465.1). Classification (NCBI taxonomy): domain Eukaryota; kingdom Metazoa; phylum Arthropoda; class Malacostraca; order Decapoda; family Coenobitidae; genus Coenobita; species Coenobita brevimanus. Next base: position 3,927 of record NW_027644313.1, read on the forward strand.
TAAAATGCTTCATTAACTTCAGGGTCCAAAACTGCACACATAGTACGAACAGCAAAGTAGAAAGACACAAGAATTATGTAGGGAAGGCAGTATGGGACTGAATGTGAGTCTGGAAATGAATAAGAAAGAGCATATGGAGGGGGAGGGGGAAGAAAAAAAAAAAATTAAAAGAAAAGAAGACAAGCTGATATAAAGACATGAAATAGCTACAGTATTCACTGCGACAAACATATCATGTCACCCTGCAATGAGATGACAAAGGATGTGTGGAACTTACTTTTGGTGTTTTCTGAGTAGTCTCGGTACCTGAAGGTGAAGACATAGAAGATAGTCTGGCAGGCAAAATAAAAGGGAGCATGAAGCACAATGTCCTCGTAGTTCCTAGCACGGGTTTCTTCCTGCAGAGGGATAATGAATGGTTAGGTGCTGTATCTAGTGATCTTTCTGTCTATCTGCTCAAGTCTAGTTACTCACAGCAAGGTACCAACAGATTATGAAAACTTTTATGTGTCCCTCTCTGATAATACACGTGAAGCACTCTTACTTGCATGTCTACTAACTTGTGACTCTGACATAACCATTTCTGGATATTTCTGTTTCTCTTTTCTGACTCATTAATGATTCCACCTGCAACAAACGACCTATCCTATAATGGAGTTACATAAAACTATGTATTGTAACGTTCATTTTGTTTCATTTCGTTTTTTAAAGGCTCCAACATGCTTGCATGCATCGGCCTTGGTCACCTAATGGTGGCGCTCCATGCTGCACGATCCATTGCAGCCCCCAATATTAACACTTCTCACCTTCCTCACCCAATTAGCATCCCCCATCCTCTCCACATGTCCAAACCATCTCAATCTACCTCTCCTCATCACAACACCATTACACTCCAGTCCCATCCTATCTCTCAACTCTTCCATCGTAAACCCAGCTCCCCCAGACCTTGCACACAGAGACGCACTACACATCCACCTAATCATTGTCATTTTTGTATGTCTGAGCCGGCAAATATCCTCCTCCTTTACTGCCCAGGTCTCATTACCATACAGTATTACACTCCTAAAAC
>NW_027644314.1:0-33372 GCF_032717465.1 Coenobita brevimanus
ATGCTGTATACAAAGACCCCTTAGCACGTAGGGAGAGCCCTCTCAATGTCAGAAGAAGCAACAGCTCCCTGAACTTCTTCCAACCACTTCTCACCCTAGCCACAGAGCTAGCTCCAGCCCCACCTCCAGCACACAACATGTCTCACAAATAACAAAACTCTTCCACACACTCAAGAGATTCACCAGCAAGTTCAATCCTTTCACGCCTGACAATCTCCACCTGCTCTCCCGACACGCCACACGTATAAAATCAGCATTATCTTGCAGTCTACCTCTGATACCACTACATCTCTTGTGCACCCATTTATCACAAACATCGCACAAGATGGAATTACTTCCCACGCCCTTGTGACACTCTGCACATGGCCACTCTCCCTCGTCTTTGAGAGTACCGCCACCAACCCTAGATATCATCACTTTTGTTTTATCTGCATTTACCCTTAAGCCCTTGTGCCCCATAACATCTCTCCACTTCCTAAACCTTTCCTCAACCTCCCTTTCGTTCTCTGCAATCAACATCAAATCATCAGCATACAACATCTCCCATGGGAGATGTACTGTAACCCCCTGGGGGTAGGGGGGTTTTCAAGAATACTCCCCCAGTATCCCTGCTTGTCGTAAAAGGCGACTAAAAGGGTTGGCGGAGGTTAGTGCCCCTCCCCGGAAAATAACTAACTAAAAAAACAAACAAGAAGCCTCGGACAAGGACTGACCAAACGATGACGACCCAGGACCGGACAAAGGACAAGGTAATGGGTACATGGAATGTAAGAGGAGTGAATGATGAGGTGAAAGAGAGAGAGATTGTCCAGGTGCTTGAGGGTGCGAAAGTGGATGTATGTGGAATAACTGAAACAAAATGGAGAGGAGAAAGTGTGAGAGAATGGGAGTATGGATGGGGTATATGTGCAGGAGTAGATGAGAATGAGAGGGCAAAGGAAGGAGTATGTATAGTTGTGAGTAAAAGATGGAAGAAGAGCATAAGACAGTATGGATCAGTTGGGTCAAGGATTGTGTGGGTAAAATTGAAAGTTGGAATACAAATGTGGGCGATTGTGTGTGTGTATGCGCCAACGCAAGATCGTGCTAGAAGAGTGAGAGAAGAGTTCTGGACAAATGTGGAAGTGTGCATGGAAAAGTTTGGAAGGAATGAGAGAGTGTTTTTGATTGGTGATAAGAATGGTAAAGTTGGTAATGTGAAGGTGGATGGAATAGTTGGTGAGTGGGGTGTGCCTGATGAGACAGATGAGAATGGGAGTGCGTTAGTGGACATTTGTGCTGGGAGGGGGTTGGTGATAGCCAATACCCTCTTCAGGCATAAAATGATCCACAGGTATACATGGCGAGTGATGAGAAGGGTGGGTGGTGAACTGAATGAAAGGAAGGCAATGATTGATTATGTGTGTGTGGATGAAAGGATGCGAAGATGTGTAAAGGATGCAAGAGTGTATAGAGGTTGGGGGAGTGGACTTTCTGACCACTACTTGGTGGTGGCCAGAATTAGGATGCAAGTAAGATGGAGGAATAGAAGAAGGGAAAGACGAGAGGAAGGAGTAGTTGCAAGGAGAGTGGAAAGGTTACAAGAGGATGAGAAAAAGGCAGAGTATAAGAGAGAAGTGGAGGAACGATTGGGCAAATATGAATTGGAGCAGATGGGAGATGTGGAAGGTGTGTGTAAGATATTTACAGAAGAAATATGTGCAGCATGTGATGTGGTGTGTGGAAGGAAGAGAAGACGGAGGGGGGTGCAAGGAACAGCGTGGTGGACTGAAGAGGTGAAACAGGCTGTGGAACAAAAGAAGAAAGCATACAATGAATGGATGAGAAATAGGGGCGTGGAAGAAGTTGAGAGGCGGAAGAGAGAGTTATATGTGGAAAGAAAGAAAGAGGTGAAAAGATTAGTAAGAGAGAGTAAGAAGAAAGTGGATGAGGAATTTGGAAGGAATTTGAGTATAAAGTGGAGGGACTGTAAGAAAATGTTCTGGAGAGAAATGAAAAGTAAGACAGGGTGGAAGTGAAGTTAGCAGGGAGTGAAAGATAAAAATGGTAGATTACTAGTGGAGAAGGGAGAAAAAGTGAGCAGATGGAGAGAACACTTTAAGGAATTGTTGAACGTAGAGGATGGAAGTAATGCGAGTGTAAGTGGCTGGGGAATGGCTGGGAGAAGGAGGGAGGTGAGAAGACAGGAAGAAATCAGTAGGATAGAAGTTGTGGAAGCAATGAAGAAAGTTAAATCGGGGAAAGCCCCAGGAATTGATGGAGTGTGTGGTGAAATGCTGAAGCATGGGGGAGAGATAGTAGTAGAATGGATGTGGAAGATGTGCAGATTGGCCTGGGAGGAAGGTAGAGTCCCGGAGGATTGGAAGTCAGGTATAATTATTCCCCTTGTACAAAGGAAAAGGGGAAAAAGAAGTGTGTGGTAATCATAGGGGCATTTGTCTTCTAAGTATAATAGGAAAAGTGTATGGTAGGATACTTATATACAGAGTTAGAGAAAGAACAGAGAAATTAGTTGGAGAAGAACAGGGAGGCTTTAGGAAGGGAAGAGGTTGTGTAGATCAGATATTCATTCTTAGATCTTTAGTGGAAAAGTTTCTAGAGAAGGGAAAGAAGTTGTATGCGGCTTTCATGGATTTGGAGAAAGTATATGACAGGGTGGATAGACAAGGATTGTGGAAAGTGTTAAGAATATATGGAGTAGATGGGAAGTTGTTGAATGCTGTGAAGAGTATGTACGATGGTGCAAAGGCTGCAGTGCGTGTGGATGGTGAAATAAGTGAATTTTTCTCTTTGAACGTTGGTTTGAAACAGGGATGTGTCATGTCTCCGTGGTTGTTCAATCTGTACATGGATGGGGTAATAAAAGAGGTACAAGGTAGGGTAGTGGATGTTGGAGTGGCCCTGGTGAGAGACGATAGTGTTTGGAAACTCCCTGTACTGTTGTTTGCAGATGATACTGTGTTGTTGAGTGAAGACGAAGGGGAGCTGCAAGGCTTGGTGGATGAGTTTGAGAGAGTGTGTAAGAAACGGAACCTAAAGGTGAATGTAGGGAAGAGTAAAGTGATGGTCTTTGAGAGAGGTGAAGTTAGTGAATGTACAGCGAGGTTGGATGGTGAGGAATTGGAAAATGTGAGTACGTTTAAGTATTTGGGTAGTGTGATGAGTAAGGATGGAGCTTTGGAGGGTGAAGTGCTTGAAAGGGTACAGCAGGGAAGAAAGGTTGCTGGTTCCTTGAAAGCAGTGATAAGAAACAGGGAAGTGAGCATGGAAGTGAAAAAGTTACCACATGACAGTATTGTGATACCAACTCTAACGTACGGAAGTGAAGCTTGGACGTTGTTGGAAGGACACAAGTCAAGAGTGAGAGCAGTGGAAATGAGTTATTTAAGAGGAGCCTGTGGAGTCACGTGGAGAGACAGGCTGACGAATGAGGGATATAAAGGAGCGTTGTGGTGTGGATGTGGATGTGATAGGAAGCGTTATGAGGAACACACTGAGGTGGTTTTGGCTTTCATGTGGAGAGGATGGAGGGTGAAAGACTGACGAAGAGAGTGTATGTGAGTGAGGTGGAGGGGGAAGAGGGAGGGGAGGCCGAGGATGAGATGGAGGGATGGGGTGGAGAGGTATATGAGAGAGGGGGGTGTGAGTTGGGAGCAGGGCAGTGAAATGGCGGGGGACAGGGCGACTTGGAGGCGATTTGTTTGTGGCCACCCCAAAAGGGATTGAGGCGTCTGGCAATAGATAGATAGATAGGTTAGGATGAGAAGCCATAGTCAAGTCTGGCTAAGAATGCATGATTCTCTAGCTACAAGACATACTAGGGGATCAGTAGACCTAATTTTCTGACAGTCTAGTTGGCTGTCAAGTATGAAAAGTCATATGTTGTTGTTGTCGCTACTGCTGTTTGCAGTGTTCCCTGGATCAAGCATATGTGAACCCAGTGCACTGCAGAAATCTGGACATTCTGCTGAGTCCCCCCCTCCCCTCCTTTTTTTTTGTGATTAAGTTTAAAAAAACTGTATGTACTGGAAGAATCACGTTCATGAGGTAAGTTAATTTGTGATACAATGGAGCAGCATTATAGCGCTGGCACAGTGGACTGTTTGTGAGATGAATGCTGGGTTACTACTGATGGAAAGATGGATGATGGTAACACTGCAGTCTTGTACGATAAATTGGTCACTCTTTTGGGTGGGCAACTTCTACTGGATGCACTTCTATGAAATGTTCTTAAAACATTGCGTATGGCTGAAAAATAAAAGTGTATGCGTGCGTGCGTGTTTCATTTTAACGAAAAAAAAAAAAAATGAAAACCAAAGGCTGGAAACAAGCAAAAATCTGTCCTTTCCTGGAAGAATTTTATCAAAAGAAAGCCAACTGCATATCCATTCATTTCACAGTGCCTAAATAAATTATGTTATAAAATACCATCAGTCATATGCAGGTCAACTACTGGTCAACCACTGCATTGGAAAAGTGGGCAGAAAATGACTGAGGGTGTACTGCCTGATGGGTAATGTATGGCTGCAGTAATGGTGGAGGGATGCAAACAGACAGTTCAGACGAGCAGTAAACCACTGAAACAGTGACAGCATAGGGAGAAGAATACAAGAAAACAATGGAGAAAAACGCTAAACAGAGTCATAGATGGACAAACGACTACTGTATATGCAGCTTAGAAGTGCCACATGTGGTGAATCACTCCATGTGAGGGTTATATTTCACATAAGAGCATTTTGCCCCTCTACAAAGTCAGCAATGGTTATAAGAAAAAAGAAAAATAAGCGTTGGTTTAAATATCAAGGAAATGAATATTAGAATAGATCTTTCCATGACATATTCTAAGAGAGGGGAATCCTAAGGATAATGGGAGATGAGAATGGACTGAGATGTGCTACTGAAAATCAAGGAATACAAGTACTTTTCTTGAAGATTCTGTTGGGGTAAAGATACAAAAACTAAGTTTTTGACTGTCGAAATAACTGCTATGATAGACACTGTATGAATCCAGTGGAAAAGAGAAGGGTGGAATCATCAGCATAAATGCTGATAGGGCTATATGTACAGCTCAGAGTCATTAATGAAGACACAAAAGAGAGTTGGTGAAAGGAAAAAACCCAAAGGAAAACCACTACCAGCTTTAGAAGAAGAATAATGGCCATATATAGCAGCAGCTATAGAATGACCAGAAAGGACTGCAGATCAAGGGACAGACAGGACAGAAAATATAGTGGACAGTTTGGAAATTACAGACAGCTACCACTTTCATTTACTGAGAGGACTATACGAGAACTGTTTGAAAATCAGTGATTGGTGATGGACTCGTCTGAAAGCCTTTGAGATGTCAAGTCCAATAACAAAAGTTTTGACAATGTATGGCAACGTACCTCAGGGAGGATGACCAAAATTCTAAGAGGAAAGTGAGAAGATTGTCAGTGGAGTGTTTGTAGCAGAACTCATACTGACAGTCAAAAAGATTATGAGAACATGCTGCAAAATCTCCCTCCAAAGGACAGACTCAAAGACCTTGGATATGCAAGAGATACAATTCAGCATAGTTAAAAGGCTAGGAATGGTAACTCTTCTTTTAAGACATGACTGACTAAGAGAAAACTTCCAGCCAGAAGGGAAGGTGCAAGCTGACAAACTGGATTTTGATATATTTCAGTACAGCATTTTTCTTGAAACATATATCAATATATTGCATTTTGAATAATACTAAAATATGTATGGAGACAACAGTGCTGCCTTACATGTTAACTCTCTAACTGTAATTACCAGGTACAAGAACAATACCTAGATATTTCACTGACAAAAATCAAGATAGCTGGTTTCTTTTATCCCATTCAGTTCTAGAGGCATGTTCTTTATCTTATTCTGGTTACTGTCGGATTATACTATTTAGTTTATGAAATACCTCATATTTGGCCTATCTTCATCATCTATGACTGCACTCTGTAATGTGGATGCAGGCTAATATAATCTGATAACCAATGGCATTCCATAAAAGTCCATTAAATAATAGATGACTGCCTTTCCCTCTGCTATTTAAGGCTTATTACATGAGGTCACAAAACTACTGCACAAAATACAAACTTGAAGGAACTGTACAAACAGTTCCTTTTGCATCTTCTCTTCTTAATAAATTAATACCAAATGTACACAGATACAAATACAAAACACCACAAAATATATGCCAACAACAGTACATACAAATGAGGAGTCACTGGATTATACCAAAAAGAAAAAAAAAAGAAATGCAACAAACTAGTATAAAAGACAAAACACATTACAAAATGCACCACCAGATCAGTACAGTGTTGAGTAAGACTGACCTGCTTGTCAAGGTAGTTGTTGCACCATACTCAGATGATCTCCAGGCAGGAGTGGACGTGACTGAAGGGAATAAACTTGCCTCGTGCACAGCAGGCTTCCTATATACATCACTTAGCATTCCCTCTCACATCACGGGTACAATTAGGATTTTCAAATTTCTTTATTCGCAAAAAAAGTCTGAGAAATATAGTGGCTAGCCCTGGCGAAGGGCAAGAAAGATAAAACACAAGAAACTGAACATGAGAGGAGGCATGGGTACTGAGGACAATATGTGAAAATATTTCTTTCAAATCTACAAACAACTGCTTCTAGTGCCTCCACATCATGCTGGGTCCCACCACACTCACACCCTCCTGTTCTACTGCCATCATCTGCACTTGTCTCTGGGTTACACCAGAGACCAGGCATTTCAGCACTCCTGATTCCACAGTACTCTCTGCCAATGACTCTGCAGCCCCTCTCACCACCTTGCTGCCATGACAGGTATCATATGGACATACTGCAGCATCAGCGTCATTTTAGTACATCAAGAGTGTTGCCAGACTCATGACTCATCCCAACTTGTTGCTCTGTGTCTTTTGCTGATGCAGCCTCACCCATCACCACCTCCATCAATCTCCTGAAAACGTCATTCTCATTATTAACATTTATGTAACATTCACATTTCAATATAATTGGATCATGCTGGCACATGTAGTTCTTTTCTCTTAATGGCAACCAATTCCCTGCTCAGTTCTTTATCCCCAATTCAGTCCTCAATCCCCCTGTCCATTTCAACTAGATTATGTATTTTTCACTCCATTCAAACTACCTCCAGATGATATTATGTAGGTTCAGAGAAGCTTCTTGAAACAGGGATATGAGATGTAGCCTTCCTAACATGCATACATTCAAACAACAATTACACCATTCTTTCTCTTAAGTAATCTTCATACTGAGGTTCACCATGGTACATGTTTTCTAATGACTCAAAGCTAAACCAAATATTGTACCACAATTAGCTAATTACTTACTACCAGTTACTAAAAACTGAAGGGAAAAAAAAATGAAAGCTGTGTAATATCAATGCCTCAGCTTATGTAGTGAGCTGCTAAACTTGGCTGGATCAATGAGTGTGACTTTCAGACAGGAGAAGGCTGCCCAAGATTGAGAATCATGGTGAGTCGTCATCAGGCGCCCAAGGTCTACGCTTTATGCAAGCATGTGGGAACCTTTATTAACCCAGATACGATACATAACATTTCAAATGACAGGTTTTTCGTGACCATTAAGATCTTTCTAATTGCAGCAATAAGAAATGAAAATATGGTGACTCCCTTGATTATCAAACATAAAAGAGCCACTGGTCACATTCGGACACAGACAATGTCTGGATATGGAATAATACCCATACCATTCAAACCCTACCTATATGTACAGTACCCGTCCTAGTTTTAGCAGTGTTCTTCTCGGTCTTTCAGTTATTTAGAGCACCAAAAGAAACATGGGAAAATATAATATAATGCTAGACACTACGGAAACAATGCATAAACAACAAAAATCCACAATGAAATCAATGAAGACGAAGGTTGCAAAATGATTTTTAATAACTCCAGTACTGTACTGTACTTACCACCCAGCGAATGGCAGACAGACGTCATAACTCGCCAGCCTGTACAGTAGCTGGTGTACAATAATCCCATATGGCCTAGTGCCTAATGTAATCACTTAAGGAATGTTGGAAAACTCCTCCTCCTCTAACCTTTGGAGCTGGACAATGAGTGGAGACGCGCGGTGCCAGCCACTGAACACAATGCTGCCATGTCTCTGACAGCCGGCCAGGCAACTTTGACCATTCAGTAGGGAGGCAGACAGCCATTTTTGCTCAGCTGGTGGGTTAGGTCTTATTACCAGTGAGTAGCTCAAGAGGCAGGCCGGGCGACTTTGACCATTCGGTAGGGAGATGGACAGCCATGTTGCTCAGCTGGTGGGTTAGGTCCTATTACCAGCGTGCGGCTCGAGAGGCCAGCCAGGCAACTCTAACCATTCGGTAGGGAGGCAGATGGCTATTTTCGCTCAGCTGGTGGTTAGGTTCTATTACCTGTGCATGGCTTGCAGGAGGCCGGCTGGACGACTTTGACCATTTGGTGAGGAGGCAGACAGGCATTTTGCCTCAGCTGGTGGGTTAGGGTCTATTATCAGTGTGTGGCCAGAGGCCAAGCCAGCCACCCAACCAATTTTTTGAATCTGTAAGCCGCCCAACTGACCAGGTCCAAAAAGTTTATGTTCAGATACAGACAAAGACTTCAGATACTGTACTTAGACATAATAAAGCCATGGCCTAATGCTACGCATACACAGCATGTCCCGGATACGGGATGTCCAGATAATTGAGGATTACTGTATATCATGAGCTGACATTGTTGTTCGAGATTACCTCAGTCTATCTGCCCGAGCAGACTCATCAAACACAGGCAAGAAACTACTCCCCGCAGGACCATCCCGTGCAGCAAACTGATGTACCTTTGTGGCAGACAGTGCCTCATCCTAGAGAAAAGTGTAGAGGTGTGGTTCCCGGATGGATATCACATTTGCTTCTTCTCCATCCGTTTAACAGGGGCACCATAGTCAGCTTAACATCACCCTGTGATTTGGTTATATGGTTACCACCCAGCACTGTACTGTCCCAGTCTCGTTATGAGATAGTGTGAAGACCTATCGCATAATGATTAATCATAAGCAAGGTCATATACATGGATCTCAATGGGGTTGGGAGGGATGATCTTTACCACGAAACCTAAAATGCCTAATAACAAAGCCTCTGCACACCCAGCTGAAGTTTGACATACAGTAGGATCTCACCAGTAACGCCTCTAATTAATGCCAGGAAAACATTGCTATTAGGAAAATTCACGTTATTTGTGTGACATTAAAATACATGTACAAAGGGTTTATTGGTGCCGCCACCCCAGGACTTTTACTCCTATTTTTCCCATTTGAAGCCTCTCCCCTATTGCTAGCTTCTTTTTTAGCTGAAATGGATAAGACTCACTCACTAAATTCATCGTAATATAAAAACTTCACCTCCAAGGAGTGCTACTGAGGGTGTTTAGTGTGATGATTGCCCCAAGGCTTGCGCATGGAGGCTACTGCGCGTGTACCCTGATCCCCTCACCAGCCTCATCTCCACTTCTGCCTCTCGCGCCAGGGTCACCCACTTCCATCAACACTTCATCAAACCCCACAAACTCAAAATCTTCAGGAAAGTCCCAAATGTCATCAATGTCTTCATCTACTTCAACCTTCTTTACTGTTCTTCCTTGGCTGGCCGTCGTTGTGAAAGAAAGCGAGTTGATGAGTGACTTGCTGGCGGGTATTCACTTGGTAGTGATACTGTTTCTGGTCATTTGCCTTGTGAAATATGATTTATGCAAGTTCAATCATTTGCTCCCTTTTGCCTGAGAGTCACTCTCATTGTCTTGAATCATGTCATGAAGGCTGGAGCAGACAACCAGTAGGAGTGACTGCTTCTGTGTCGTCACTGTATTTCTCTTGCTCAGGCTCTTCTGAATCACTCGCTGCATCACCACTATCACCATCTTCATCATCCACTACTGTAGATCCTTGATGTCGTCAGCACTGTCTTTGCGCAGCACTTTTTCCAATTTTTCATGAGCTACTTCTTCAAATCCTGGAGCTGCGATACTGCAGACAGCTTGTAAGACTTGGAGTCATTAATTCTGAAAGGCCATTCTCTTTCCGTCCACCAGCAGACTTGAGTTGGTGGCAAGGGTGCCGACCAGGAGTGTTTGAACGTGCCGTTACCAATGTTGTATTATTCCAGTTTCTTTAGATGAAGAAATTTATGGCTTGTCAAATGTTATTATATTTCTTCCAGAATGCAGCAATGGGTCATTATGGCAGGGGTTGCAGGTATGCCAGGTGGAGCAGGTGAGTCAGGTGTGGCTGTGGAGGTGGAGGGGCAGGTGGTGGGTGAGTCAGGTGGGGCAGTGAAGGTGAAGGAGATGGCGTGCATCCGAGTGAGGGGAGAGAGCGACAGAGAGGAGGATCCTCTATCTTGTCCTCACTACAGCTCACATTTTTGGCTATTTCCCTTCATCTCTTCTTGTTTGTCTGTTCTACTTCTCATCCTGCTGTCATGTGACGTATTTGTAGTACGACAACTCTGGCATTTGCTATAGTTTCTTGGTCCCTAACGGTTGTAATTTGGAGGTTGTATTAGACGGCAGAAAAGCAATCTCAACTCCGGGGTGTTGTCCTACTAGAAATTGTGCATGACTAAGGGCACTGTCACAAGAAAGCAGCACTCACTTTGAAGGCTTGATTCTTCTTCCGACAGTACTCTCCGGCATCTTTAACAACACACTCATCAAACCACTTTCTCAATAACTCAATGCTGGGCATGTAGCTTTTCTACGTCTCCTCCCAGTAGACATTAAGTTTCTAAGCCATATCACATTTTTTGTATGCCCTTGGTCTTTTATGTTTGTATATCACCACAGGCTTCATGAGTTAGTTCACCTTGAGGCATCTGCACATTACAGAGGAGACTAAATCGATCCTTGGCCATTTTCACCTTTCTTTTGCTTGTTTTTCTTTCTTTGAAATAAATGTACATCTGCTGGATTTCTCCAGCATAATCTTGCCCCATCGCAGTGAAAAATCTGATCTAGGTGATAACCTCCCTCTTGAATACTTTGAGTGGTAAATGTAGTGAAAGAACCATGGCCACCAAGTCAGCTGATGAAACCTCACCCTGCTATATGGCATGTTTTGTGCTACTTCTACCCTTAAACTTGTGTAGCCACCCTTACTATAATTTTGAAAGGAGGGGAAGACTCAATGTTTTTCTTTTGTGCAACTGAAGCTGACAAGGTCTTTGCCTGCTCTCATGATCTGAGGCACACTGGTCACATGCATTTTAATTTCATTCCCTGAAATAAACGATTTCACTAGCTAATACTCACTTCACAATCTGTTTCCATCAACTTCAAGTTGTTCATAGCTCACCCAGCATTTCCATCATTACTGTAATAATATTTCCCTAGCCAGTGCAATACTCTTCTTTGTCTCCTCTGGGTTTCTCTTTATATTTATTCTGTAGACCTATAATAAGTCTATCTTCTTCACAATGTCAATGTTTCGTGCACCATTTTCAATCTGTCTGTATGCAATCTCTTCCTTTTCCTTGACCGAGTATTACCTATCTTGTATTTTGTCTTTTTAATTTTGAGTTCTTTTTTGCCAGTGGCTTAAGAAGTTCCAGGGTGTTCAGAAGGCTGATCATTCTTCCTCCCCCACCCCTGAAATCCTCACAGGTACAGCAGAGGCCATTATCAACCACCCAATCCCTGCAACCAGCACTAATATATGTAGATAGCGAAAATAACACATGCGGCACTGCAGTAATATGTCTTTTCACACTCACCAAGAGCAGTAAACATATGATGTATCTGTGAGACTGTGTGTGGAGCATTCAAACAAGTTTAAGCTGAGGAGGGTAAAGGTACACTTGATCTCAAGCAGTAGAAGCACCCTACGTAATCAGTTCTTCATCATCCTGATAGTCTGTTATATTTTTCTCATTATTTCTGGGGTGGTAAATAAACGTTTCTTGTGAAATTTATTTCCCCCGTTGTTTTTAGCTATGTTCAGCTATGTCAACTCATTTGAGCTGTCAATTGTAATGACAAAAGGTGTGGAAGGGACTGCCCTAACCCCAATGTTTAACCAAACCCAACCTAATGATGGCAGAACTGAAATGTAATAATTTAATTTTAATCTAACCTAACTCAGCTCAGTCTAACCTAACCTAACCTAACCCTAAACTAACTCAATAACCTAACTCCGTGATCCAGTTGGGAAGATAGGAAATAAAATCCACCTTTCAGTACGTTAAGTGTAAATTCATCCATTCAGCCATCAACAAACAACCAGAGGCATGACTTAGGGAACCTGATGATGAAAATGGGGGAAAAGTTTTCAAAATGTAAAGGTAATTTATCACCCCTAAAAATAGTCAGAAATATTAATATGTTGTCATCAGGAATATAAACTGAATTGGTAAGGTATATTTAGCATTCATCAAGTAAAGTGTACCTTTACCTTAAGGAGCACAAACAACAACAAGATGGCAGCCACTGAATGCTATCCAAGATGTGCCCAGACGTTTCCCCTGAAATAACCATTAATTGGGTGAATCCAACTGCTATTACAGAAATTGTGTATCTATTTTTAACCACAGTTATTGATGAAACACACAACTGTCGACATCATTATTGGCAAGATCCTACGTATGCTAGCACAAGTCGTAAACTGTTAAGGGTCCCGGCTCCCCAGAGGCTGGGGGACAGTTGGAGGCCCTAGATGATCACTCCACACAGCAAGGCACGTAGCACTTCACTTAATATCACAAACTGCACTACCTGTTAGGCACTCTGCACGGTTATTTGGCAACAGCAATAGTAAGCCAGTGGCCGCCTGTGGCAGAAAATGGAACAAAGGCCTACGATTTACAGCAATTGTAAACAGTGGGTGGTCTGCTTGTCTCAGCTAATCAGATGTCCATCCATCCATAAATCCACCATCTGAACCTATGCCGCCTCAAGAGAAGCGTAGGAGCCTGGGGCAAGGTGCTAGTCCTGACATTTAAGATGAGAGTGACCAGCCTCACTCATCTCTAAGTGGCATTACATAAACAATAAACCTCAACATCCCCAGGATATAAACCTGCACCGGCCCAATCTGACTGGAGCATCTTAACCACCCACTGATATCACTGTAAAACTGATAATTTCGAGCATGGTTACCACTTAGCATAGTTGATTTCCTGGTGCAGAGAAAACCATTTGGCTTGTCACTCAGTGCACAGCCACCCATGGGCAGAAGGAAGTGGAAAGAATGAAGGAAAGAAAGACAGAAGCGGGAGTGTAAGGTCACCTGTAGGAAAGAAGGAAGAGGAAAGAAAGGCAGAAGGACAAAGGAAGGAAGAGAGGAAAGGGCAGACACCTAAAGTAGCAATACATCTAACAAATGGATGGCAGAGCCAGCCCCACCTGTCCAGCAAGGGGAATATGATTACATAAGATAGACATAGTTTCAAAGTCACAGGTTTTAGTACTGCACACAAAACTGTACTAGCCTATTTCACGGCTGTAAACCAATTATTTGGAAAGAGGATCAGTCACTATTATTGACTTTAATAGCACACATATTTCAGTGGGCCTTTCATGCAACTTCTGTATATTTCCCTTTTACAAAAAAAGAAAGAAAGAAAATAGAGCGCTGAAGTGATCAAATAAGACATTTCACTGTTAGACAAAGAGTCGATGTATTCATCTAGCTGGATAGAGTAACCTGAAACAGAGGGCCCTGAAAAATAAGGTGCATAGAAGTATACTCAATTACTGATAAAAGGTAAACGAGAGAATACCTTTATATTTTGTACTGACAGTGAGAGAACGAATAGGAAAAGGGATATGGAGAGGTTTATATTAGTATGTCAGAGAATAAGGTAGGTGCGAGACGAAAGAAAAAAGAAGATGGCAGGATACCGTAAATGACACAGAATAAAAAAAAAAAAAAAATGTGTATTCATTTATCCACCATCCAGTCCTGAACATCTCCATCATGAGCCTTGGGGCACAAGGCTGGGATATTAAATCCAACCATTTAGCGTAGACATAAATCACCCAGTCTCGGTGTGACCTTATGCACGGCATTAATCCCAGCATTCCTTGGAGACCAAACCCTCATATGCTACATCTGCTTGGAGCGCCTCAAACCAATGTGGTCAAACACAGAAGTACTGCAGGCAGAAGAATGGACTGATGTTTGGAAATGTGCTGGCACAAAGGTTACATTTGTTTTTTAAGTCCTGGCTGCCGATTGAATTATCGCTTTCGTACAGGTGTAAAGTACGAATATATTTTCGTGTAGATTGTTGGTTTCGTATGCGTAAGCCCTTCGACTAAAAAGGCCGGATACTGAATTATGTGACGTTGTTCAATTGATACTGTTGACAACAAAGGTATAAAAATCTCGGTGGGAAAAAATTTAGTGGGAATAGGGACAGATAATCAAAGACCAAAGGGGAAAAAAGTCAAAATCAAAAAATCCATCTATTTGGATATGCTTGACTTATTATGATGTAAAAGACCATAGGTTGTAGGAAATATTAATAAAAATAGTTCCAGAGTTGATCTGTTGCGTACATGAAGGTAATTGGAAGTAACGATTAATTCTTGCATCAGATAACAGAGAAATGGGATGAAAGCATACTGCTAGATGCCCATCTAAGAGGTGGAGGGATGCAAACAAACAGTTCTGAAGAGCAGTATCCATTGAAATAACGATATAAAAGAGATAAAAGACGCAGCAGCGCAGCGAAGAAATAGAGGTTGAAGCGAGCCAGCAAGTGGAGGAGAGCTAATGAGACGAAAAGCTTTTGACCCCAGAAGGTCTGTGGATAGGGAGCCTTTCCACACATGAGAGTTGTACTCTGCACAGGAGCGAAGAAACCCCTTGTATATGGTCAACGACTGTGCAGGGGTGAAGAAGGCATGGAGTTGGCTTAGTTATTTATCTTAACTCTTGGAAGCACTTACAAGATGGGTAAAATGATCTTTCCAAGATGAATTCCATGAGAATGAATCTCCAATCATATCAAAAAATGATTCAGGATTAAGCTGGATGTGGGGTGTGTGTGTGTGTGTGTGTGTGTGTGTGTGTGTGTGTGTGTGTGTGTGTGTGTGTGTGTGTGTGTGTGTGTGTGTGCACTTTCTTTGCACTGTATTTATTTATCTTATATTTCGTGTTTCGTTTGGTATTATAATGGCAAAGGATGGCCAGCTGTCTATTGCATTTTCGCACAAAATTTATACTATGTTACTACAACACCCAGTAGAATTTCCAACACATCCATAGCTCATAACCATATCACTCACCATGAAGAACGCTATTTCCGTCACGACATTTTCGTAAAAACACAGGCGATACCTTAGCTACTCATTCATTCACTCATCATTAAATCCAGTGTGGCCCATGAGGAGCGCAGGAGCCCAAGACTAGGCAAGTTGGTCCTGACACTGAAGATGAAAGTCACCTGCCTCATTCATCCCTAAATGGCATCGCGTGACTAATAAACCCCAACCATACTTTGGATAAAACCTGCCCAGGCTCATCGCGACTGGAGCGCCTTAATTACCCAATAAACCATTAGGCGCCATATTTTGATTATATGGTTACCACCCATGGTAGTAAATGGTTTTCTGATGTACAGGAAACCATTTGGTTTGTCACTCAGTGTAGAGTCACCCATAGACAGAAGGGAGAGAAAAGAATTAAGGAAAGAAAGCAGAGCAGAAGAGGTCAGAAGAAAAGAAGGAGGAAAGAGAGGGAAGGTCAGGCACTCAAGAGTGCACTACATCGAATGAGTGGATGGTGAGCGTCCCCACCTACCAAGCACCCACCTTAACTACTAATACCATAATACTTTAAGTGGGAAAGTAAAGGGGGGAAAGCATCAGGGTGGATAAATTCATGTGTGTTTTATGTGAATGGGGTGGTTGGTTTGTTGGATGGGTGAGGTAGGGGAGGAACTGTGACCTGAGTGCTGTCGCCAAATTTGTCCAAGATTAGTTACCGTAAATCAACACAGAATGGCTTGTACGTGTATCACAAATGTGTGCTGTGATTCCCTACTGTCCAATAATATTGCCTAAATTTATATTTCATAGAATTATTATAGGTTACATGAATAAAAGTAATCCCTTTTCCCTCCTCAAAATTGTCCTTCAATACTCAAACCACTCTTGGCCCTAATACCACATTACCTATCAATTTCGCCCATAGCCTTGCTCCCCATTTCTCTTAGCTGAGGATGATTCACCGATTCACGCATCATGATCCAGGAATTCAGACTTCACACAAGGAGAGCAATGGCAACCTAAGAATTAAAGCTGGAAACTGGCCAACTGTAAGTACTAAAGTTGTTAATAAAATGTAAAATGAAGTGCTGGTGTGCATGAAATGTAACTGAGGATGTTGTAAGAGAGAGAGAGAGAGAGAGAGAGAGAGAGAGAGAGAGAGAGAGAGAGAGAGAGAGAGAGAAATATATTGTATATAAGATTAATACAGGGTGCTATTATATGAACAAAGATGGCATAGCTGATGTGAGGTGGTATAAGATGTGGGATAGTCACAGAAAGGTAGAGTGATATTCATATAAGTATGTGTGTTAACAGGCAGGTTGAAATGTAGAAAGATTAGACGAGAATGAGGTGAAATACATTCCAGATATGTAGATATACTGACAACGGAAAGAAACAGGCATCTATCTATATATCTGTTTATCTATCGACCTATCTATTTCTCTCTCTCTCTCTCTCTCTCTCTCTCTCTCCAATAACTAAAAAAAAAAAAATACTGAGATATAAACAGACAGACGGAACGATAATGAGGTTATGTCGACTGAGGTTAGACCAAAGTCAGCCAAACCTGTCTCCCACTCTGCAGTTCAAATTCATAGGTAGAGAAGGCCTCCATAAATTCAAATGGGAGTACACGATAATCCAAAGGAGACACAGTTGCACCTCAGCAACACAAATCCCTTTCTCCCTCAACTGCTTTCCCCTATTCTCTCCTCCCCCATCTTGTTCTCCCCATCCCCCGTTTCTCCAAATTGCAACGGGCAGCAAGGATGCTGCGAAAAAAATGAAAATTGTACTTACAGGTTCAAACATAGGCAACGCTACTCTTTTTCAACGCTCCATCTGAGCAAGCACATACCCACCACCTCCATGCTCACCTAACCAAGCTTATAAGGGCTGTCACCCCTCTCCTCGTCCATTTTCTTCTTTTAAGGGTGGGTGTAAGGAGAACGTCTTGAGGACACATAACCTGGGCTCTTCAGATTCCTTGCGCAGGTGGCAGTTAAACCTCTGGAAAAACTATTTTTTTTTTTTACTTTTTCTTGATTTTCAATAAAACTACTTAAAACACAGCATTTTACCTATCAAAAGGTACCTAGTTCACTAAAAGACATAACTGTGAAATTTCATGACTACTGTATACAATACTGAATTATTTCTGAGTTCTGGCCCAGTAACGAAATCTCTATTCTCGGCTCTGACTTAGTCAAATGGAGGGAAAAACACATGCAGGGGCTTAGGATCCTACACACACACACACACACACACACACACACACACACACACACACACACACAAACACACACACACACACAAACACACACACACACACACACACACACACACACACACACACACACACACACACACATTGATACGGAACAGAGAGAGATAATGAACACTCTAAGTGAGAATACTAAAATCACTACTGTCCCAGCAAAGTTCCAGGTTCAAAACAAAAGACCAGGGTAAAATTACAAGTTAAAGTATAATGCTCAAACTAACAACTAAACATTCAGGACTCATAAGGATAATGTAATGGTAAAACAGGTTACATATATGGTTAACTGCAATAGCCTCTATTAACATGAATTTAGCAAGAGCAAATATATCCAAGTCAGCCCTGATAAATGAGAAACCCTGGATAATGCTCAGTTGAAGCAAGATATATTATTACAGATACAAAATATTATTGATATTGGCTGACATTAAAAACTCTACATGCATCACAAAAACCTTACCAGGCCCACGAATCAACGCTCTAGGCCACACAGCACAAGAAAAATGGTAACACTTATACTCAAATTATACAGCAGCTAGATGGCTGGAGACTTCCTGAGCACTCACAATAATAATACACTATACAGTGGAGGACAGAGATGTGAACAAAATGAGGAGTAGATCTCAGTGGCCCTAGTCCAGAGACTGAGCTCATTATATAGGGGCCGGCAGAGCTTGATTTAACTTGCAAGAAGGACGCGCAAATGAGGGCACAGAGGACGAAGAGTTGACACTCCTGCTCTGAACAACAGAAAGAACGACTTACTCTACTATAAGGGGGAGAAGGGGGGAGTGAGGTAGAACACGCAAGCCTGGTCACTATGGAAGCCACGAGACGAATCGTGATCAAACATGCAGCATACTGTATGTTAGAATTATACAAAGGATGATGAAATCATAGGCTATGTAACACCTCCCCACAAAGAAAAAGAAATTTACAGAGGAAATTTCTTATTATTCTAAAACAATATGTCTAAAATCTAGATAAACAATCTGCAATAACATTTTCTTTCCCCTTGATATAAGCAAAGGTTCTAATTAATACTCCTGAAGAAGTATATTCCCATCTTGTCAATCTCTGATTTTTATCTTTAAACTTACTAAGCGAATTTCAGTGGGTTATGATCGATATAAATGACTATCGGGTCAAAACCAGAAATACAAATAAAATGAAAAATGCTATAAACCCAAAATCAAGGCCAAAAGCTCTTTCTCAATAGTGGAGTAGTTCTTTTGAGGTGGAGTGAACTTCTTACTGTAATAAGATACAGGGTGTTCAATACTCTGATCATCCTCTTGCACCAAAACAGCCCCAGCTTCTGTATCTCTTATGTCAACAGCCATCTTAAAAGGCTTAGCAAAATTTGGAGCAGCGAGCACTGGCTAATTTTACACAGGGATAGCTTTAAGCTTACTGAAAGAGGATTCACAGTTATCGGTCCAGACAAATTTAACTCCCTTTTTCTGTAGGTCTGTAAGTGGTGATACAAGAATTGAAAAGTTAAGAACAAATCTCTTGTAATGCCTCACCATTCTAAAAATCTTTGTAGCTCTTTCCTACTTTTAGGTCTGGGAAGATCACTTATAACCTGAACCTTAGCTCCTGGTAGTGCAACGTGTCCATCACCAATTACGTACCCAAGGTACTGAACTTTAGCTTGACCAAACTCACACTTTGATAAATTAGCTACAAGATTAGCCTGAACCAAAAGCTCAAGAAATTTACTGACATGGCATAGGTGATCTTTTCAGTTGTCACTGAAGATTAATACATTATCAATATAAACAACACACCCTGCCAAACCCTCTGTTACAACATCTTTATGAGCTTCTGAAAAGTGGCTGGTGCATTCTTCTATAAACACATGGCATTACAGAACATGCAGAAGTCTTTCCTAGTGTTACAAAACATGAGATCTCCCTAGCACGTTCAGTCATAGGTACTTGCCAGTATCCCTTTAACAAATCAAACTTACTTATGTACATTAACACGTCTGTAGTCGATGCAAAGCCGCTGTGACCCACCTGGCTTAGGGACTAGGAGTGACAGGAGAACTCCACTCGCTCTGACAGGGCTCAAAATCATCTTGTGGTCCAACAGGTAGCCAAGCTCCTTCTGGATGAGAGGAACTTTCTACTGGGTTCACACGGTAAGGAGGCACTTTTTAATTGGCTTTGCGTCTCCAACATCGACATCATGCATCAACACAGTGGTTCTTCCTGGAGTGGCACGGAACACTTGCGGGTACTGCTGCTGTAATGCCGAAAACTCCTGCCTATCCTCGGGCGCTAGATGAGAAAGCTTAGTCTGTAGATCATTCATGATATGAGGATTCTTCCCCAAACTATCACTCAGGCTCATACTGCATGGGAGAACTTCACCTGCAGACTCGAGTGGAACAGCTACAGTGCAGACTGGGTTATTTTCGTCCCGCCTGTGATATAACTTCAGCATGTTGATGTGACAAAGTTGTTTGTTCTTTCTGATGATCTGGTGTGGCGATGACATATTTGACATCACTGATTTTCTTCTCCACGAAATAAGCACCACTAAACAAGGCTTGAACAGGTTGACCATGAAACGGTAGCAGAATCAAAACCTAATCTCCTGGCTGAATGTGGCGTAAGCTGGAACTTCTTATCATACCAAGTCTTCATCTTCTCCTGAGCAGCTCCTAAATTCTCTCTCGCCAGCTGTAAAGCAGTGGACAGCCGTTCTTTGAACTTCATCACATACTCCAACAGATTGACGTCATCTTCCTCCGACAGCCAGCATTCCTTGAGTAGCTTAAGGGGTCCTTTTACTTCATGGCCAAACAGTACTTCAAAGGGTGAGAAGCCCAGTGATTCATTTGGAGATTCTCTTGCGGCAAATACAACGAATGGAAGACCTTTATCCCAGTCTTTCTGATGTTCCAAACAGTATTTCTTGAGCATCGATTTGAGTGTTTGATGACATTCCCTCTCCAACGCTCCTTGGGTCTGGGGATGGGGTAAGCTGAAGACGTGATCTGGGTGATGCTCAACTCTTTCAGAGACTGCTTGAAAACATTTGACATGAAATTACTTCCCCGGTCTGACTGTACCTCCTTGGGCAGACCAAACTTGGTGAAGAACCCTCAGCATTTCCTTAACCACGTTCTTTGCTGAGATATTTCTAAGTGGAACGGCTTCAGGATAACGAGAATATATCAATCAGGGTCAACACATAAGAAAATCCTGAAGAAGTCTTAGGAAGAGGGGCTCCACAATATTCACCAACACACGGGTGAATGATGCCCTGCATGGAGGAATGGGAACTAGAGGTGCAACCTTTTCGGTCTGATTACACTTCCCCACAACTTGACAGGTGTGACAAGACTTACAATACCAGGAAACATCTCTGAAGATACCTGGTCAGTAGAAATGTTTCAGAATGCGTGTCACAGTCTTCCTCACTCCAAGGTGTCCTGCCAAACTGGAATCATGAGCCACTCTAATGGATATCCTGCCTACAAACACGAGGGATGACAACTTGATGCACAACCTCCCATTCACAGTTTGTTGATGCTGCTGGGGGCCCCCACTTCCTCATAAGTACTCCTGACTTTTATATAATAACAAGTAGAAGTACTAGCTGACTCTTCCTCACTGCAAGCAGAGTTAGCTTGACCTTTCAACTCAGGGTCAGCAACCTGCAACTCAACCAACTCTTGACGAGACAAATTATCAACACTACGGGGTACTGCCTCATCTGGTGAGTGGTCCAAATTAGCAAGAAAAGTGTCAGCTAGGATAATATCATCATCATCATTATCCTTTTAAGTCACCAGTAACTTTAGACTTAGCCCTAGTGACAGCACATGCAGAGAACACCTCAGGGATATCACAATCCTGGGTCGCAGTCACTGGTTCAACTAGACAACTGAGGAGCTGGACACACTTGACTTCCACTCTGAATATCATTTCCAAGTAAGAAAGTTACACCTGACATTGGGAGTGTCTCAACCAACTCCAATCCATAACGGAACCATCAACAAAACCAGACTCTAAATTCACTCTGCACAGAGGGACAGAGAAGTAATTATTCCCTACACCTTGTAAGATTACAGTTTCATCAGAGGAATTGCTAATAGAGCCTAGAACACTGGTCAACATATGGGATTGGCAAGCACTTGTATCACGAAATATTTTAACTGATTTCCTGTCATTATGAGAAATTGTTGAGTGCTGTTAAGAGTATGTACGAGGGAGCTAGGGCTACGGTGCGAGTGGATGGTGAGTTGAGTGAGTTCTTTGATCTCAATGTGGGACTGAAACAGGGGTGTGTGATGTTCCAAGTGGCTGTTTAATATATATATGGATGGGGTTGTAAAAGGAGGTGCAAGGTAGGGCAGTGGATGTGGGGGGGTGGCCCTAATGAATGAGGGTGTGATTTGGAAGCTTCTGGTGTTGCTGTTTGCTGATGATACAGTATTGTTGAGTGAAGATGAATGAGAGTTGCAAGGTTTGGTGAATGAATTTGGGACACTGTGTAGGAGGAGGAAGCTGAAAGTTAATGTAAATAAAAGTAAAGTTGTGGTGTTTGAGAGCAATGAAGTCACAGAGTGTGCAGTGAGGTTGGATGGTGAGGATATGGAGAATGTGAGTGCATTCAAGTACTTGGAAAAGGTGTGATGAGTAAGGATGGAACTTTGGGGGATGAAGTACGTGAAAGGGTACAGCAGGGAAGAAAGGTTGTTGGTACACTGAAAGCAGTGATGAGAGAAATAGGGAGGTGAGTATGGAAGTTAAGAAGTCACTGCATGATGGTATTGTGATCCCTACCCTGGACGTATGGAAGCGAGGTGCATGGACCTTGCAAGAGGGGAACAAGTCAAGAGTGAGAGCAGTGGAAATGAGTTACTTGAGAGGAGCATGTGGAGTGACGTGGGAGTGGACAGGTTGACGAATGAAGAAGTGAAGGAACGTTGTGGGGTAGATGTGGCTGTGGTTCAAAAGATTAGGAGAAATACACTGAGGTGGTTTGGACATGTGGAGAGAATGGAGCATGAAAGACTGACTAAGAGGGTGTATGTAGGTGAGGTGGAGGGAGGGAGAGGGAGGGGTAGACCGAGGATGAGGTGGAGGGATGGAGTTGAGAGGTATATGAGGGGGGTGAGTTGGGGGAGGGTAATCAAATGATGGGTGACAGAGTGACTTGGAGTGCGTTTTGTCTGCGGCCACCCTTTGCGGGATTAGGGCGTCGGGCTATAGATGGATAGATAGACTGTCATTATTGTCCAGAGTGACTGACAAAACCATCAGACAGGAAATGTTTACATGAACTCTTGAGAGTGTCACCCACGTTACTGCTCAAAAGAGGAGCTTCATCGTGAGAATTTAATTTACTCCCTCAAAGCAGGTTCAGTTAACTCGGTTAAAGAATTCTGGGAACTCTCATGGGTGGACACTAGACCAATTGACCAATATTTAAAGACTCCTTTTTGTTTACATCACGCTGTCTCCTCTGAAACATTTCTGTAGTATGACCAAGCTTCACTACAATAAGTACATTTACTTTTCTGAAATCTAGAGGTGAAGCTGGTAGTTACTTCCTGAGAAACATCATCTTATTCTCTTTCCTGTTACCTGTACTCTGAGTAGAGGCAACGTACTTACTCTCAGCTTTCCTTTTTTCTTTAGAATATCTCTTGTGAGTGAGAACATATTCATCAGCTAAAACTGCAGCATCAGACAAATTATCTATTCTTTTCTCATCAAGATATAGGCTTACATCTTTATTAATACACCTTTTGAAGTCCTCCAGCAAAATCATCTGCTTAAATTTATCAAAATCAGAATTTACATTCTTAGAATTTAACCTCTTCTCTACCAGATCTTCTTTGATTTTTGCATACTCAACATGGGATTGCTTATCTTGCTTATAAGTTGTCCTAAATTTTACTCTATAGGCTTCAGGAACAAGCTCATAAGCCTGGCTGAATCAAGCTCTTAACTACATCATAATTATCAGATTGATCCTGAGGCAAAGATGCATAAGTTACTTGAGCTTTACCGGTGAGAACACTCTGTAGGAGTACTGGCCAATACTTTTTGGGCCAATTAAAACCTGTAGCTACCCTCTCAAACAACTGAAAATACTTTGTTAAATCAGATTCATTAAAAGGAGGGACACGTTTAAAATTTTTAGCCACATAAAAACTAATCAGAGCTAGATGATCCAGTTCCACTTTGTTTCATGCGATACTCATGGTCTGCCTGAATCCTAGCAATTTCAATTTGTGCCTGTGCCTCCTGAATACGAGCCTGAGACTCAGCCTCCTTAGCACGAGCTCTTCTGCAGGGCTAGCTGTAACTTAGCTATTTCAACCTGCGTTTGCTCATCTGGAGGAGTTACATTAAATGTGCTTTTATTAATCATGTCAACAATTTGATCTTTAGAATGATGAGAGCGAACAGCAATTCCCAATTGTTGAGCAACAAGCTTAAGTTCATTCTTTGTTCTGTTTTCTACATCACACACTGTTTGCACATTTGACAAAAAATCTTTGGCTTCATCAAGCGTAGTAATAGTAGACAACATGATTAAATCACAGCCACAAAATATCAAGCAATATCCTTAAGTGATAATATCCTCAATATCCTGGCAAGGTCGCCAAATTTATGTTACGGAACAGAGAGAGATAATGAATAATTTTAAGTGAGAATACTAAAATTACTACTGTCCCGCAAAGTTCCAGGTTCAAAACAAGACTTAGGTAAAATTACAAGTTAAAGTTTAATGCTCAAACTAATAACTAAACATTCAGGACTCATAAGGATAATGTAATGGCAAAACAGGTTACATATATGGCTATCTGCAGTAGCCTCTATTAACATGAATTTAGCGAGAGCAAATTTATCTAAGTCAGCCCTGATAAATGAGAAAACTGGATAATGCTCAGTTAAAGCAAGATATATTATTACAGATACAAACTATTATTATTACTGACTGACATTAAAAACTCTACATGAATCACAAAAACCTTACCAGGCCCAGGAATCAACCATACAGCACAAGAAAATGGTAACAACACTTATACTCAATTATACATCAGGCTAGTTGGCTCAGAGACTTCCTGAGCACTCACAAAAATAATAATAAACTAAACAGGGGAGGACAGAGATGTGAACAAAATGAGGAGTAGATCTTATGGGTTCTAACGCAGAGACTTAGCTCATTATATAGGGTCCGGCAGAGCTTGATTCAACTTGCAAGAAGGACGCGAAAATGAGGGCACAGAGGACGAAGAGTTGACACTCCTGCTCTGAACAACAGAAAGAACGACTTACTCTACTATAAGGGGGAGAAGGGGGGAGTGAGGTAGAACACGCAAGCCTGGTCACTATGGAAGCCACGAGGCGAATCGTGATCAAACATGCAGCATACTGTACGTTGGAATTATACAAAGTGATGATGAATCTATAGGCTATGTAACAGCACACACACACACACACACTCACACACACACACACACACACACACACACACACACAGATTTCCCTGGTTGGTTTCCCTCAGTACAGCAAATGTAAGTCGCAAACGAAGTTGTATTAAAAAAGTTGAGAGAGTGCCGAGGACAGCAATGGTTACGAGAATTTTGTTTATCTTGGTGAAAATCTGTATTCCAAATTATCAAGTATATACATTATGTATGTTATGACCATGTAGTTACTATCAAACGAATCTTTGTTATCTTAAGACAAATACAGATTTTCAAAGAGGCCGTAGGAAAAAAAGTTTGGGATAATCAAGAACATTTTGACAGATGCAAAAAGTAGTTTGGAAGTAGAGAAAAAAGCACCCCATCCCACAGAAATGTGTGAATTGTGTCTTTGGTAAATGTTTCGGTGTTGCTGACAGCAAGCACTGTGACATGCGTGTCTGGCCTTTTGTATCCCTCACAGCAGAGGAATGAATACCTTTGGCTAGAAGTCCTAGGTGATGAACTGACTGGATTTATGTGGCATGCTTAAACCTCATTAAATTCAG
This sequence comes from Coenobita brevimanus, assembly GCF_032717465.1. Classification (NCBI taxonomy): domain Eukaryota; kingdom Metazoa; phylum Arthropoda; class Malacostraca; order Decapoda; family Coenobitidae; genus Coenobita; species Coenobita brevimanus. The sequence goes on from NW_027644314.1 coordinate 25,561, forward strand.
TTGTATTGTTTCCAGTTTATCCAGGCACTGTATTCAACTTTCGAAGAATGTTAGTAGTGAAGGGATTAATTTGTCTACATCAAGTGTTCCCTTTATAAAAAGTCTTCCCTAAGCTAAATGAAATCGTCTAAAGACAGCAAGTATGTGAGTATAAAAATCTCAGTGAATTAAGTAACGCGGTGAACCTTTTGTATCGGGTGATATATATATATATATATATATATATATATATATATATATATATATATATATATATATATATATATATATATATTATTTTTAGTTTGTTCTCGTATTTATTTGTTTATTTATGTGTGTTTATCATTCTTTGCAGTCAAAATGGACTTAATAAAATGATCGCGATGCAAAATATTAGAAGGAATAGGCGGGCATTGGATTAAAAAAAAAAAAAAAAAAAAAACGTGGAATAATATCCTTGTCAACAACCTTTGAAACATATATCATGGGAGAGATGAAACTCTGAATCAGCTGACCCTATAGACTGTTGCATCAGTCGAACAGGGCTGTACACTTCAGGCAAAGTTGGAAAGCTAAACAACAGGGGGAGCTGGATATCCGGTTTCAACGGCCCTCGATACTAGCTTTCCTGACCATGCCCCTTCGCTGAACATTCTCAACATTTCAGTAACATTAAAAAGCCAGCATTCTCTCTTATACATTCGTTTTCCTACCGGCTGCCAACACCAAATTACATGTCTAATGCGCACCACACTTCTTGTTAAACAAATAAAAAAAATGCCGTGTCAACCCCTTGGAGTCCAAGGGGGAGGGGGGGAAGGGAGGGGAAAACCTTAAAAAGCGCCTAACATCTACTCCTCTCCCGGTGACGACTGCGTGACGTATCGAACCGTTTTCTGACTCACTCTCTATTCATTTCTTCAGCATTACTGGTCTTTCCTCTAACTTCCTAGTTGGTGAACACTGGCCAACCTTGGCCAGTGGCATTACCTAAATTAGTATCTTTATATGAGTCAAGCTCTGTACCAGGTTAGACTAAATGGTGTTCTAATAAAAAAAAAAAAAAAAAAAAAAAAATTAATTAAGACTTGTTCAAACAGAAAAGAAAACAAAGTAGCGCAAGAATGCGCACAATCAGCTGATCGTTTGTTTAGTCTACAACTGCCCCAGGGAATGTAAGTACTATATGTGCTTTTAGTACTGCAAAATGACCACATACTTTAGTAAAGCAAATTTGGAAAAGAAAAGGGATAAAGGTAGAAAGCTATCTATCAATATACCTAGGCTGCTTCCCCCAAGGAAAGGGAGGTAGAAAGCAGGATGATGATTTCCACCAAGAATTGGTTGAAATGGAGACTCACACAAACCAGTGGAACGAGTACATGGACTAGAGATGGCTCAACAGAATGAGATTGATGAAATTAAGAAACAGATGCACTTGCAGAAAAGGAAGAAATAGAAAAATTAGAAAAGGAAGTCAACAAGAAAGACACAACCATAGATGAGCTAACAGTACGATGCAGAAGTGGGTACACTTAGGAGGAAAATTAGTGAAATGGCAAGTATAGTAGTCACCACTTATAGTATTATGGAAGAGTTCAAAAATGATACAGAGACAATTAGGCAAGTAAGCATTCTGATAAACCAGAGCAGTCATATGGAGGAGAAGACAACACAGGTGAATGAAACTGTGCAAAGCCACAAAAACATGTGGAAACCCCGTATGCTGAAATGGTGAAAGTAAAGAAAGACTTAGAAACAAAGGTGGAAGGAAAAAGGATTAAAAAGGAAGTGAAAAGAATAATCCAAAAAACAATCCTAAGTTAGTCAGAGATTCAGTAGATATCAACAAATCTATAGCAATCACTGGTATAGAAGAGGAAGAAATAAAAAAAACTAGATCTCAAGAGACAAAAAGGAGATGGGAAATGTAATGAGTATATTGAAAGACGTATCAGAGGAAATCTGTAGTAAAGACATAGAGGAACACAAAAGGTTAGGGGGAAATAGAAGAGAAGCAAGTCAAGGCTCCCTAAAGGTAACCTTTCCAGAGAGTAAACACTGTGGAGGAGATACTAAAAAATGCAAAGAAACTTATGGAAAAAAAGAGGAGTTCAAAAATGTATGGAGATAAAAAGATGCCTAACATAAGACGAACTGGAATTACTGAAAGAGAAGAGGGTAGAAGCAAAAACAAAAAATGAGGGAAGATCAGAGGAAGAGAAGAATACATTTTTTTACAAAGTAATTGGATTGCAGGTAACATGAAAGTGGTACATAAACAGGAGGGAATAAAAAGGAGGAAGGTAGTAGAACCAAGTCATGACAAGTATATCAATAGGATGATTAAGTTGATGTACTGAAATGTGGATGGAATGGTATCTAAATTATTAGAGATGACTGATTATATCAGAGAAAATGAACCACATATAATATGCCTAACTGAAACAAAAATAACACCAAGGATATCAAATGACATCCTAAACTTAGAGGAATAAAATATATGGAGAAGAGAGGGGAACTTAAAAAAGGAGGAGGAATTATATTAACAAAAGAAAAATCTAAAAGTTGAAGAAATAGAACTAGATATACCCTCACAAGTAGAACTGATTGCAGTAGAGATCAATATATCTGAAGGGAAAGTAATTATAGCCAATTTGAAGATGCCACTCCCAGATCAAACACATGGGAAAGAAACGAATATAAGGACCTGGCAGAGTGTACAATTCAGAGTTTAAGAGCATTACTTCATAAAATGGAAGGGAAATCTGAAAAGAATTATACTAACTGGAGATTTTAATACAAATATAAATCGGAATACTCTAGACATAATAAGCCAAGAAAGCTGTTGGATCTTAAAAGCTCCTGGATCTCGTGCATGAATTTTTCCTAACGCAACATGTGAGGGAAAGCACCAGAAAAAGAGGACTCGATGTACCCTCAATGCTAGATCTCATATTTACTAGGCAAGAAAACGATATTGACAATTTAATATATCACCCTCCATTCGGCAAAATCGACCATGCAGTACTAAATTGCAACTTCAGGGTTGCATATGACATAGTTAATAGCAATGAAAGTTACAAAAAGAGCCTAAAGTATAAAAAGGGAAACTATCATGGCCTAAAGAAGTACTTCTTAGAAATTGATTGGGAAAAGGAGCTTAGAGGACAAGATTTAAATGCTATATAAAAAAAATTCTGTGAATTTTATGAAATAGGAGTCCAGAAGTACATTCCACAGCACAAAGAAGAAGAAAAGAAAATAAAGAAATGGTTCAATACAAAATGTAAAAAATCAAAAGAAAAAAGAGATTTGATGTGGAATAGATACAGAAGACACAATAGTGAAAGGGCATATAATAATTACAAACAGGCAAGAAACGATTATACAAGAATAAGGAGGAAAACCCAAAAACAGTTTGAGGAGGATATCATAAATAAAAGTAGTGATCAACCGAAGTTATTTTACAGCTACATCAGAAGGTAAACCAAAGTAAAAGATTAAATACAATCCATTACACATGAGGGAATCACCTATACACAAGAGAAGGATATTTGTGAAGCACTAAATAAGAATTTCCAATCAGTTTTTACAGAAAAAAATTTCGAGAGGGATTATGTGGAACATGCATGCCCACACATACTACGAGATATACAAATATCAGAAAAAGAAATACAGGAGGTGTTAAGAAATTAGACAAAGGAAAAGCAAATGGTCCTGATGAAATTTCATGTTGGGTGCTACTTGAATGTGCAAAGGAGTTAAGTAAACCATTAACTTTAATTTTCAAGAAATCCATGAGACAAGGTAAACTACCTGATATTTGGAAGAAAACAAACATTGTTCCGTTATTCAAGAAAGGGAATAGACAAAATTCACTCAACTACCGACCAGTATTACTAACCAGTGTTGTAAGGAAGGTATTGAAAAATCTTATAAGAAAAGCTTGGGTAAATCATCTAGAAGAACACAATATGATAACAGAATGACAGTTTGGTTTCAGAAGAAGAAAATCATGTGTTACTAATCTGTTGAGCTACTATGACAGAGTACCAGACACATTACAGAAAAAAGATGGATGGGTGGACAGTATCTACTTAGATTTCAAGAAAGCATTTGACAGAGTATGCACCAAAGACTTTTATGGAAAATGTACCATCAAGGAGGAATCCGAGGCAAACCGTATTGTTGGATGCAAGATTTTCTCAGAAAAAGAGAAATGAGAACAGTACTATGGGGAAATTACTCATCATGGAGAGAAGTGACTAGCCGAGTTCCACAGGGCTCAGTGCTGGCACCAATCATGTTCTTAGTGTATATAAATGATATAGACAGTAACACTGGAAATGAAAGCTATCTAAACATGTTTCCTAATGATGCAAAAATACAATGGAGAATTACTAACACATACTCTTGTTATGAAGTACAAGAAGAATTAAATAAACTTCATGAATGGAGCAATACATGGCAAATGGAATTCAGTGTGGACAAGTGTCGTAATCAAATTTGGTAAAAGTGGAAAAAGACCTGATTGGGATTATAAGTTAGGAAATTAAACCTTACACACATCAGAAAGAGAGAAGGACCTAGGTGTGATTATCAATAACAGACTATCTCCGACTGACCACATCAGTGAAAAGGTACGGAACATGTATACATTGCTTGTAAATATGAGAATAGCGTTCACATACAAAAATGGGGACATGCTAAGAAAGATAATAACATCATTCATCAGACCAACCCTGGAGTAAGCATCAGTAGTCTGGAATCCTCATCTCAAAAAACACATAGGCAAGATTGAAAAAGTACAAAGGGCCGCTACAAGATGGGTACCAAGCTTAAGGGATCTAAGCTACGAAGAAAGACTAGAAAAACTGAATCTACCAACATTACAGGACAGAAGGAAAAGAGGTGACATGATTATGCTATATAAATGCATATCAGGGAAGGAGAAAATAGACATAAATGATTACATAACCTATGGGGAAGCATCAGCAAGAGGACACTGCAAAAAACTGCATAAAAAGAGAGGTTATAAAGACGTAAGGAAATTTAGTTTCCCAAATAGAGCAATTGATCAGAGGAATGCACTACGGAATGAAATAGTGCGTGCCAAAACAATTCATAAATTTAAGGATATGTACGATAAAAATGGCTTAAGACACGGGACAGTACGAGCTTGACTCATTAATGTAAAGATACAATTAGGTAAGAACACACACACACACACACACACACACACACACACACACACACACACACACACACACACACACACACACACACACACACAAACTTAAATTATTGGTTCTATTAATAAAAATAAAAATAAAACAGTAAGGAAACTCGCGACATTATTATCATGCCTTTTTCCTGAAAATTAAATGAGATCAGAACACGTAGGTAATCTCTCTCTCTCTCTCTCTCTCTCTCTCTCTCTCTCTCTCTCTCTCTCTCTCTCTCTCTCTCTCTCTCTCCATTTATTTTTTTTTATTATCGTAATTATTTCGGTCTTCCGGCTAAAACTTTCTCCTTCGTTACTTCTCCCTTTAGTTATGCATGTATGTACCCTCTTTTTTTTCTTTGTTTCTTCTGTCTGTCATTGCAAATATTCTTATTCTTACCTTTTTTCTTGAAGAAAGAAGGAACCAAAGGCCAAGAACCCGTAAGAGTGTTCCCTCCAGGGAAAAACAAAAACAAGAAAACAGAGAGCCAATATTAAGATCCATTCATTCCACTTCAAGATGCCTGGACACATTGCGTTTCAAAGACTGGAGATCATAGGCAGTGGGAAATACAGACAGAGGGAGACAGTTCCACAGTTGACCTGTTGCACAGATGAAGGACTAGGAGTAATGGTTACAGAGCTGGACAGAAAAGGGATGAGAGTTTGTTGCTAGATGGGTGTTATGTGCCCGTCGTAGTGGTGAAGGGATGCAAGTAGATGGTTCAGAGGAGCAATGACCATTGAAGTAGCAGTAGAAGAGAGATAAAGCTGCAACAGTGCGGCAAAGAGACAGAGGTTGAAGGGAACCACTAAAAGGAGGAGAGTTAATAAGAAAAAGTCTTTGACTCCACCTTGTTGAGTAGAGTTGTAGGTGGAAAACCTCCCACGCGTGAATTGAAGTCTACACAGGGATGAAATAAACACATATACAAATTCGGCAATTATGCAGGGGTAAAGAAGGCACAGAGTTGGCTAAGCACACCTAAGCCGCGTTTTCACGACCTTAAAAGTCAAGATATTTTGACTAATATTGATATCGTATATTGACTATAGAGCTGATACTCATTTTCGCAAGCACCAAAAGTCAAGACAATTTTGAATTTTGAGCATGACTAGTCAAGATTAGTCAATGTTCCTGCCGAGGTATTTTGACTGATACCGACTTTCCATTTGTAAACAAACCCAGCACTATCGAAGTTGAGCCAAACTCGTGAGAGAAAAAGAAAGAGCATGTCATAAAATTTATTGAGACGTGAATGTGGTCCCATATAAGTTTATTTGAAATGAAGAATCCAAATTTGCTGTCAGCTGATACATGTGGTGGCGCCATCTAGTAGCAACTTTAGTAAAGTTTTTCATTTAAGCCCATCGAGGCATGAAAGTGGTCCCCTATATGGTTACTTGACATGGCTTGTTACATTTACAGCAAACTGTCTGAAACAAGAGCATCGCCGCAGGTCCCAGAGCAATTCTACCCTTGTTTTCCCTGATGCTACCACAGTGTGAGGGTCTTGAGGATTTTGACAATTTTACCTTATGTTCAACAACAGTGGTACAGCTGCCCTTTCATCTGACTCCAAAATTTCAAGCAAAAGCCCCATCTGGTCGATCACGTGACAAATAACATTATTTATTTTCTCTACGTGCAGAAAATCTCCCAAGGCAGCCATATGATGCACGAACGAATGTTTATAGATGGCTCAGATGTAAAGGCAATACATTCTTGCTGACCCAATTTTTCCGACACTCACTTGAAACTCAGTATCAGTCAAAATGGATATCAAGATGATCTTGACTTGATAATGTTGCGAAAATGCAGCTCTAATCTCTAGGAAGCAGATTTTACGAAAGAGGTTATATGATCTTTCCAAGATTAATCCTGTGAAAATTAAACCCCAAGTATGTTTAACCCCTTAACCGCGGTGTGTCACTTTCATGACTCTCGGGTGCAATGGATCATACCGTGGGGCGTCACTTTTGTAATTCTGTGTTATTTTGAATTTGCCCGTGCTTTCAAAGGGTGGCTTGTATCATCTGTCAGCACTGCCAGTGTCCAACAATAGTCAGTGCTACTAATGTCATCTGTACCCCCATTCATTGTTGACAATTTAGCCATTTTTCCCCGTTCTTGACTCCCCTCCCTACCTCCCCTCCATTACCCTCTGCTGTTGCCTGCCCAGCTGCGCCGCGCTACACAAATCTTGCCCGGATTTTTCCACTGATTTCATCCATTGAAATGAGCCCTTTGCCCTATTCTTATACTAAATATTATATATAAAAAAAAGGTAGTTGATAGTGCCATACACCTGGAAATGGCTAATTATCACCTGGCAACACCCCACGTGCACTCATTCGCTAATTTTCCCTGCTTATTTCTCCTTGAAATATGCTGTATGACCTATTCTCGTAATAAAAATATATATAAGAAAGGAAGGGAGAAGCCTAAGTGATATTTACATTCACCTGGATCTACCTAATTTATTATGTATTGTCTAGATTTCCTGCCAATCATTTCATAGCATATAAATTAGCAGCTGTCATCACACTGACATTGTCAACCCGTGGCTGCCCATATATGCCACACCATTCAGTTTACTGTCGTC
>NW_027644315.1:0-4995 GCF_032717465.1 Coenobita brevimanus
TGTGTGTGTGTGTGTGTGTGTGTGTGTGTGTGTGTGTGTGTGTGTGTGTGTGTGTGTGTGTGTGTGTGACTGTGTGTGTGTGTGTGTATGTGTGTGTGTGTAAAGCAAGAGATATTTAATTTGTGGACGAGTATTCTAGAGGCCGCCCGGGGACAGCTGGGGGAGGAGGGGGGGTGGAGGGGAAGGAGGTACGAGTTATGCTGTGTGTGACTGAAGGAAATGGGTATGTGAGGGAGGTGAGGAAGAGGTGACTGGGATGTGAGGCGTGAGGGATGTGGAAAATGAGTGAAGCATGGAGGAGGACATAGGTTGTGGACTAATATTCTATAGACCGCCCAGGGATACGACAGAAGGATTGGAGGGATGAGGTGGGGAGAGTGGGAGGTGTGAGGTGAAGGAAATGTGCTCGGGATGTGACGTGGGTGAATGAGATGTGATGAGTGGAGTGTGAGATGAGTGGTATTGGTCTGACTTGAAGTGTGAAGGAGTAGGCTACATTATATGACCGACCGCGGAGAGTAGAGAGAGTGGCGAGTGACGGGGGAGGGGGGTGATGGGGAGCTGTTTGGAATGTGAAGCGAGGGAGGTGTGAGGATGTACGGTTAGGGAACTGTGCGGTGAGGGACAAGGGTCTGGGATGTTAGGAGTGAGAGGTGTGTGATGAGGGAGGTCAGTGGAGAATTGAAGAGGTGAATGGGGGGGAGGGGAGGATGTATGGGAGGTTTGAGAAGAGGAAGAGGTATTTGGGATGCGACGGGGATGTACGGTGAGCGAAGTATGAGAGAGAGAAGGTGAGGGTATGTAAAGGCAGGGCAGGGACAGGGCGGTGTGGGATGTGAGTATCAGCTATCAGACGTGTAGGGCTCATGAGGTATTAGATAGCTGGAGTGTAAGGTAAGGTGTGGTGGGAGGGATGTGAAGTGTCTTGGGTGGGGGACTTCAGGTGTGAGCTGAGATGTGATATGAGGGCTACGGTATGGAAGGTATGAAGTGAAGTGAGAGGGACCTGAAGTGTGAGGTGAGGAATGTTTGTGGTGAGGGGAGGAAATGAGGACATGAGGTGTGAGATACTTGTTTAGGATGTAATATGAGTTATGTGTGGGGCAATAGAGGTGTGTGAAGTAAGCTAAGTGTGAGAAGAGATGAGGTGAGGTGAGTGAGGTAAGGAATGGTGAGGGGAGATGCGCTGTAATGATAGATGAGGTGAGGTGAGGTGAGGTAAGGTGGGGTGAGGAGATGATGTGATTGTGATGTGATGTGATGTGAGATGAAGTGAGGTGAGGTGAGTTGAAGAAAGGAGAGGTGAGGTGAGTAGCACTGGTGAGTGTGTCAGGGTAGTGGAGTGGACCTGATATCTGGCCCTCACAACACATCAATCATGCTCAAACCCCCCTCCCCCAGCTCTCTCTCTCTCTCTCTCTCTCTCTCTCTCTCTCCACAACATCACCTTTCATCTCCTCCTCTCCTCTCTTATCCTCTCTCCCTCCTCCTCCTCCTCATCATCATCATCATCATCATCATCTTCATCATCATCATCATCCCTCCCAGTTCTCTTCACCCCTAAAATCAAATACCATCTTTTTTTTTTTTATTATTATTATCTCTACTACCAGACGATTTTATTCAGCTTAGAGAAACACGTCTTGTAGTGAAGGGATTGAGGGAAGCCACATCAAACCCTCTCAGCTCCAAAAATCTCTCCTCAGCTGAATAAAATCGTCTGGAGCGAAAAAATAAAATAATAAAAAAATAAGGTTCTAAAACTTAGGGTTTGGTAGGCCATTATCCCTATCACACACACACACACACACACACACACACACACACACACACACACACACACACACACACACACACACACACACAGCGTCTCCCACAATCCCTCTCTCTCCATCCCTGCCACCTTCACGCATCACCATCTCCAGTCTTAACCCCAATCCCCCTCTTTCTCACCCTCCCTCCAACCACGAACCTCCATCCCAACCTCCCTCCCTCCCTCATTACCTCCAAGAACTTCCATGCCAGTCCCTCTCTCCATCCCTGCTTCCCTCATGCTTTACCATCTACAACTCCAGTCCCCCTCCCTCCTTCCAAGAAACATCATCCTAATCTCTCTCTCTATCCCTTATTACCAGAATCCCACCCTCAGCTCTATCACGTCCCTTCATCCCATCCCCATCCATTTACTCTGATTACCTGCTAGTATCATCCCAAATCCCCCCTTCGTCCAGTTCATGTATCCCCTACTTCTCGTCCCTACTTTCACCCATCCCCCATACTCCCAGTCACTCACTCCAGCGCTTCTTACACTCCCTCCCTCGCTCCATCCCTCGCACCTTTCTGTCTCCCTCGCTCCACCTCTGTTCTCTTCTCATTCCTTTATCTCTAATCCCACTGCCACCATCCTAAACCCAACGCCGAACTCCCAATCCATCCCTCACATCCCAAATCACACCCTCAAACACCATCTCCCTCAGTCATATCCCTGCCCTTCCACACTACATCCCTACCCCCTTCCTTTACTGCCACCTCCAATCCCTCTCCTTCCCTCCCTCTACCCATCCTTCACATTCCCAGTCACACCCTCAAAGGTCTCCCACACCTCCTTATTCTATCTCTCCCTTCCTAGCTCTCTATCTCCTTCCAATCTTCTTCTCCTCTTTATCCTCTCCTTCCTTTCTCTCTTCCATCCTTTTCTTCTCTTTACCATCTCCTTACTTCCTTTCCTTTTTCTTCGTTTTTCATTCTTTTCCTTTTCTTTACTCTCTCCTCCTCCTCCTCCTCCTCCTCCGTTCTCTGTCCCCTCCATCTTTGTCCTCTGTGTCCCCCCTCTCCCCCCTCTTCACAGTGATCACCTAGCATGACGTATGGGCGACAGTGTTCAAGAATGTTATAACTCGCGACGGGGAAGGTGGTGGTGGTAGTGGTGGTGGTTGTGGTGGTGGTGGCAATGGTTGTTTTGGTTGTAGTGGCGTAGTTGTGGTGGTGGTGATGTTTTGTGACGATGTGGTTGTGGTAGTTGTAGTAGTGGTGGTGGTGGTGGTGGTTGTAGAGGTGATGTTGGTGACAGCTGGGGGGATGTAGTGGTTGTGGTAGTTGTAATGGTGGTGGTGGTGGTGGCTGTAGAGATGATGTTGTTAGTGGTGGTGGTGGTGGTGGCTGCGGGATGGTTGTGGTGGCTGTGGTGATGGTGGATGTGGCTGTGGTGGTGGTTGCAGAAGCAGAAAGACGTGCAGTAGTAGCTCCACCACAATGACGTCACTTTTACTCATATTATATACTCGCTACCTCCAAAGGTTCTCCACGCTGCTCGATCTCTGGCAGCCTCCCTATTCAGCCCCTTACCCCATTTACTCGTTTAATGGAAATCTAAACTTAAGTAACACAAAAAAATGTGCAGGTAACAAAGAGTAAATGACATGTACCTGGCTTATTAATTTGTTGCTACCTTCATGAAACTTTATCTATCTATCTATCTATCTATTTGTTTATCTATCTATCTGTCTGCCTATATATCTGTCTATCCGTCTATCTATCTATCAGACTGTCTGTCTGCCTATTTACCTACGGTATTTGTCTGTCTATCCATTTGTCTATCTGTCGATCTACCTATCTATCTGTCTATCTATCTATCTATCTATCTATCCATCCTTTTTGTCCCATCAGAAGCTTAGGGGTCCGGGCCTTTGCTAATCAGGCCCGAGACTTAAGGCGATGGTGACCAGCCTCGCCCTTCCCTGAGTGGCATTATGTGAGCAATAAACCTCACCCATTCCTCGGATGTACGCCTTCACGGATTGCATCCGGTCAGAGCGCCGCAGTCCACTAAACCAACAACGTCATTTGGTCAGATTCAGGTGCAGAGTTATCAAAAGGCAACACAACATCAAATGAGTGGATGGTGTGCAACTCAGAGAGATCAGGTTGCGAAGGGGTTAAGAGGACTGTTACAAATTCGCCACTGCAAACGTTTTCTCTCCTCAATAATAATAATAATAATAATAATAATAATAATAATAATAATAATAAAATAAATAAATGAATAAATAAATAAATAAAAACTTTGGCAGCAACAAAATAACGCAAGAAAAACTGTCATCGGAGTGAAATGGTTAGAAGATCCTGAGTGATGTGTGTGTGTGTGTGTGTGTGTCAGTATGTACGTACGTGGGGATAAACTGGGTCAACTGATGCTGACCTTTGACCCCAGATTACATCCACCTCAGACACGCACCTCCGTCCCTGGGTCACACACATCGCTGCGGTCAGTCCCCATCACGACTTCCCAAATTGTTTTCACGTTACCGCAAATTTTCGCGGATTTGTGGTGGGTACGAAGCGCCTCCACGACACACCAAGGATCCGGATTTACATTACTGCTTCTCTTTGTGTCGTGGATGAAATTTGATAGTTTCGGCTTTAGTCATACAGGTAACAAAATAATGATGATGATGATGATGATAACGATGATGATGATGATGATGATGATGATAATAATAATAATAATAATAATAATAATAATAATAATAACAACAACAACAATAATCGCAATGATAACTAGAACATCGTAAACCTGTTCAAGGACAATTCTGATAAAGAAAAACTTGCCACAACCACTGTTTACTGGAAGCCGAGCGATAAAGGGACCTTGATGTCAAGGTCACTGATCTTGTGCATGTCACCTTAGGTCATCACAGTCGATAAGTCCACCAAGTTTGGTGGCTCTTGCCTTAATCCTACACTGAAAATTAGGTGACATCTGGAACATCAGGAAAAGTACCAATTTTTGAACCCAGGCGATCTCATGGAATAAAGATTAGTTCGTAGTGTGAGGGTAATAATAATGTATTGGCTCAGAAGACTGATGATATCCACATGGTTGAAATTATGTCTCCACGCATGACATGAGGGGGTGTGACCTTGCAAATATTATACGCTTCTCACCAAGTACACATGATTAATGATATGTGGTTGATGAAACAACATTTTACTGTT
>NW_027644316.1:0-5000 GCF_032717465.1 Coenobita brevimanus
ACGCCTCTATTGCCCCATCACCAGCGTAGGGACCCGGGGTTAGGCTACTCTCCAGAGTTTCAAAGCAAGACTAACCACACACTCTCCCCTGAATTGCATTATATGAGCAGTAAATCAGAACCACCTCATCGTCCTGTATTTCAGAAAGTCAACACGGTGAAACTAACGATGAATAAAAACCCAACTACATTTTCCAAACCATAACTACAGATACAGGTGCATAAATGTACTGTATAATCATTTTTTTTTTTAATACTTACAGATTTCTCAGTACGGATGGAGATTGTCACTTACCTGCAAAAAAAAAAAGGTACATAATTAATAATGGGAAAAAGCTATTACCTGTCACTAATATAATCAGTAATACAAAGTCAAGAACACTAGTAGCAGTAGCCATGATGATGATGATGATGATGATGATGATGATGATGACAGATTAAAAAAATACTACTTAGGCTAATAATAATAATAATAATAATAATAATAATAATAATAATAATACACGTTTAATTATGAACAAATTATAACCACACACACACACACACACACACACACACAGAAATTCACAATAATGTAAATTGGTCTGTACATGGCTCTCCTAATAATATTCCTCTAGACACGATATGGTTTTGCTCAAAGCTTCTTAGGACAGGATACCTATTTTAAAGTATCCATGATTTTTATTTTCATTTTTTAATACCCTCACACGACACGATGCTTTATTTTGGGTCTTTACTTTGATTTTGTGGGAGAGATTAGACTTTGCTATGTCCTCTAAGCGTGGCAAAGAAAGAGGGTCCCAATAAAGTGAACTGATGCTGTGGCTGCTGAGGGTTGATATGGAGTTGTTTGTGTTGATAAAATAAACCGTGTGACAGAACTAGAGATTGTGAGGTGTGTGTGTGTGTGTGTGTGTGTGTGTGTGTGTGTGTGTGTGTGTGTGTGCTAGTCAGTTCCTCCTTTCTCAGACACCTGTGCTTCCCCTCCCCAAACTCTCTCTCCCTCCCCTCCCCTTCTCCCGTCCCCTCTCCTCCCCAGCTCCCCTCCCCTCCCATTACCCCATTCCTATTCTTTGTCCACCTTACTTTTTCCTCCATATTTTGTCTCCTCTTTATTTATTTTTACCCCCCTGTGGCGGGGGGGACACAACCTGGCCGCACTATGGGGTGGTGCTACTACTCTGCGGCCGGGTTGTGTTAGGAAGAATACTGCCACCGTATTCCCTGCGTGTCGTAAAAGGCGACTAAAAGGGGCGGGGTGAGGGGACTAGGGACCCCCTCCTCTGTTTTTTAGTTCCTAAAAAGAGACAGGCCAGAGAAAGGGACGGGGGATGGAGTTATCCCCGTACCCTGAAGATTGGGTCTATGATGTGCGTGGATGTAGTACAATTGAGGCTAAAAGGGAGGAGATTGGAAGAATGTTTGTGAGAAGAAAGTTGGATGTGTTAGCTTTGAGTGAAACGAAGATGAAAGGGAAGGGGGAATCTATGTTTGGAAGTGTGAATGGAAGATTGTCAGGTGTTGATAGAGGAAGGGCAAGAGAAGGTGTGGCCTTGTTAGTGAGTCCGGAAGTACAGCAGTGTGTGATTGAATGGAAGGAGGTGTCATCGAGACTGATGTGGGTGAAAGCGAAATTTGAACGTGAGTTGTGGGTGTTTGTGAGTGCACATGGGCCTGGTAGTGAAAGGGATGAACAAGAGAGGGAGTCTTTCTGGAATGATGTTGATGAGTGTCTGCAGAGTTTTGGAGCGAATGTGAATGTGGTAATGATGGGAGATCTGAATGCTAGAGTGGGAAATGTAGCAGTTGAAGGCGTAGTTGGTATGCATGGTGTGCCTGGAAGAAATGAAAATGGGGAACGAATGATAGCGATGTGTGTTGAACGAGAGATGGTGATTGGGAATACGCTGTTTGAGAAGAAAGATATTTATAAGTATACATGGGTGAGACAGGAGGGTGGAAGGGTTGTTGATAGAGCCTTGATGGACTATGTGGTTGTGTCTAGGAATGTAATAGGAAGATTGTTGGATGTGAGAGTTCTGAGAGGGGAGGGTGGAGGTATGTCTGACCACTACCTGGTGGAGGGAAAGTTAAGAGTAGGTAAGAGATGGGTGAGAGCTAGGAGGGTTAGGTGTGGCAGGGAGGTTTTGAAAGTGAGTGAGTTGGATAAAAGAGAGAAAAAGATAGAGTATCAGGAGAAATTGAAAGATGAGTGGAACGCAGTGAAAGATCGGGAAAATGGCAGTGTGGAGGAGGAATGGCAGTTGTTTAAGAGTGCTGTGGTGGGGCATGCAGAAGAGGTGTGTGGTGTGAGACGTGTGGGTGGTGGTGTAAGAAAAGGAAGTGAATGGTGGTGCGAGGAAGTAAGTATGGCTGTGGCTGAGAAGAGACGTGCATATGAAGTGTGGCTGCAGAGGAAGGATGAGATGTCATATGAAAGGTATAAGGAAAAGAGGAATAGAGCGAGAAGGGCTGTGCGTGATGCTAAAGTGGCAGCAGATGCGAGGTGGGGTAGGCGGCTGACAGAGAATTTTCAACAGAATAAGAAAATGTTTTGGAAGGAGGTGAAAAGGGTGCGAAAGGGAGAGTCTGGGAAGGAAGAACGAGTAAAAGCAGAGGATGGAAGGTTGTTAATTGAGATGGATGCAGTAAGGAAGAGATGGGCAGAGTATTTTGAAAGATTGTTAAATGTAGAGGAGGAAAGGGTGGCTGAGATTGTGGCAGATAGAAGGGTGCAAGGAATAAATGTGTTGGGAGAGTTGAATGATTCTTTGATCACGAAGGAGGAAGTGGAGAAGGCAGTAAAGGAGATGAAAACAGGGAAAGCTGCAGGTATGGATGGGTGTGCTGTGGAATGCCTGAAGGGTGGTGGAGTGACTATTGTTGACTGGTTAGTAAGATTAATGAATGTGTGCTTTGAGAAAGGTATGGTGCCAGTTGACTGGGTAAGTGCTTGTGTGGTCCCGTTGTATAAAGGCAAGGGTGATAAGTATGAATGTACTAGCTTTAGGGGTATAAGTCTGTTGAGTGTTGTAGGTAAGGTGTATGGTAGAGTGTTGATTATGAGAGTTAGAGAGGGTACAGAGGGAGTGATTAGTGATGAGCAGTGTGGCTTTAGGAGAGGGAGGGGATGCGTTGATCAGGTGTTTGCTGTGAGACAAGTGTGTGAAAAGTATTTAGCGAAAGGCAAGGATGTGTTTTGGGCATTTATGGATTTAGAGAAAGCGTATGATAGAATTGATAGGGAGGCTTTGTGGACTGTTTTAAGATTGTATGGACTTGATGGTAGGTTACTAAAAGGGGTGAAAAGTTTTTATGTAAATAGTACAGCGTGTGTAAGAGTGGGAAATGCTGTGAGTGATTGGTTTCCCGTGAGAGTGGGGCTGCGACAGGGATGTGTGATGTCGCCTTGGTTGTTTAATATTTACATGGATGGTGTTGTAAGGGAGGTGAATGCAAGAGTTTTAGGTGGTCTGAGTCTGGTAAATGTTGATGGAGGAGAGTGGAATCTGAAGCAGCTGCTGTTTGCAGATGATACTGCACTGGTGACTGATTCAGAGGAGAGATTGAGACAGTTGGTAGAGGAGTTTGGAAGGGTGTGTGAAAGGAGGAAATTGAAAGTAAATGAGAATAAGAGTAAAGTGATGAAGTGTACGAGGTTGATAGATGGTAGGGGGATGAATATAGTTTTGAATGGTGAGTTGCTTGAGGAGGTAGATTGTTTTAAATATCTAGGGTCACATGTTGCTGTGGATGGAAGAATAGATGCAGAAGTGAAGTTTAGAATAAATGAAGTAGGAAAGGTGCTGGGAGGAATGAAAAAAGTGTTTAAATGTCGTTCGCTTAGAATGGATGTAAAGAGAAGGCTGTATGAGGGTGTTGTGGTACCGACTGCATTATATGGGGCTGAAACATGGAATATGGGTGTAGCAGAGAGGAAAAGTTTGAATGTAATGGAGATGAGATGTCTGAGGAGTATGTGTGGAGTGACGCATATGGATCGAGTGCGAAATGATGAAGTGCGAAGGAGAACTGGAGTTGTTCGGGAGATGGCTGGTAGAGCTGAGCAGAGGGTGTTGCAATGGTTTGGGCATATGGAGAGTATGGATAATGAGCGATTGGTGAAAAAGATAACTAGATCTGATGTGAGAGGTGTAAGACTGAGAGGAAGACCACGAATAGGATGGATGGACAGTGTGAAGAGAGCGCTGGATGCGAGAGGGATGTCTGTTGAGCAAGGAAGAGTGGCTGTGCGTGACAGAAATAAATGGAGAGAAATTGTGAATGAATAAGTGATGACGCAGCCCTGAGGGGATATTCTCCCGCATTTGGTCTGATCAGCTAGTCAGGTCAGGTGCGGGTAAGGGGATGGGTCTGTTATGATGTGGCAGGGGTAAACCAGTTCTGCTGTCGGGCCCTGCTGTGGATGTCACTGCTTGCATTGCGCAGTTGACCCTTGTGCGGTGTGATGCGGTGAGGATCTGTCCGTTCTCCCCTTTGGGGCTAAGATGCGAATGAATGTGTTTGAATGGATGAGTAAATGGAGAGTGAGTCGTCCTGTCTCGGCTACCTCCCTTTCCTTGGGGGAAGCAGCCTAGGTATATAGATAGATAGATAGACTTTCCTCTTCTTTTCTTAAAATTTTGCCAAGTTCCTTTTTACTTTCCAGAATTTCTGTCTACTCCTTGGCTGCTAATGTTTCGTCATCGTTTTTGTCTGTCTGTCTATCTGTCTCTCTCTGATCGTCCGTCTGTCTAGGTTACTTGCAACGTGACATTCTTCTGTGTCTGTCTGTATGTCTTTGTGTCTGTGTCTGTCTGTCTGTCTGTCTGTCTGTCTGTCTCTCTCTCTCTCTCTCTCTCTCTCTCTCTCTCTCTCTCTCTCTCTCTCTCTCTCTCTCTCCTTCCGTCTCTGCCTCCCTCATTCCCTATTCCTCCCCTGCACCTGCCACTAATACCTTTCACACCACCTCCTCATACCTACCTAACACCTCCCTTACTC
>NW_027644316.1:7500-17811 GCF_032717465.1 Coenobita brevimanus
TCCAAGCAACACACGCGAAATCACGGCGGGTGGAGTGGGAAGAGGAGCATTACATATGGAAGACCCTGTGGTTACTTTTCTGCTTTCTACCACCCACCCCCATCACTTTTCAAAATTAAGCACATAATATCTCAGAGTAGGATACATAAAAAAAAAAAAAAAATGCTACCGGAACAATCTTTCATACAAAAACTGGGATCCTATTAACACATATTCTCGTTCTCTGTTAAATTATAGGATCCACATCTCGTCCTTCAATAACTCAGAATGCATTAACAAAGAGGCAGAAACCAAGCATATCCACACGCAGACTATCCCACTGTGTAGGCTGGGATAAAACCTGTAAAACCTGTACGTAGTATTAAAAAACTATCTATTAATATTACACGAAATGTCGAGGATCACTTAGAAAGGGATAGCCAGAAATGGAACCAATGAATTTAAATTTTTCCTTGTCCCTCTTTTTCTTTATTCTTTTTGTTTTTTTCTTTATTCCAACCTACAGGATCGGACAGTTTCCGCCGGAAGAAGTACAGAGAGATTAATAACTATCTTCCCAGTTCCCTCTGAGGAACAATTTACAACTGGTGAAATACAGTGAGAAACCCAGTCTCTGCTAGTGTGTGTTTCTCAGATGGTTCGACTTTTCCGCTATGTATTCGTCAAAGCCTCAGGGAAGATACTTATTTCCTCTCTGGACATTCCGGTTTCTGTGTGATGTTCTTTAACTCCACTCTTCCTGATTAACACAACTCCACCTTCCCTGATTAACACAACTCCACCTTCCCTGATTAACACGACTCCACCTTCCCTGATTAACACGACTTTCCCTTCCCTGATTAACACGACTCCCACCTTCCCCTGATTAACATGACTCCCCCTTCCCCTGATTAACACAAATCCACCTTCTCTGACTAACACGACTCCACTTTCCCCTGATTAACACGACTCCACCTTTCCCCCTGATTAACACGACTCTACCTTCCCTGATTAACACAACTCCCTTCCCTGATTAACACAACTCCCCCCTTCCCTGATTAACACGACTCCCCCCTTCCCTGATTAACCACGACTCTCCCTTCCTTGATTAACACGACCTCCTTCCCTCCTCTTCCCTGATTAACACTAACTCCACCTTCCTGATTAACACGATTCCACCTTCCCCCTGATTAATCCACGACAATCCGCGCAAATCGAACACCACCTGAGTGCCGCGGACGCTTTGATCGCTTGGAACTGCCCGTTTCTTAAATTATACCGCTTTCCATAACGCCTGAAACTCTCCCCGTCACGCCCAAACGAGCCTGATTCTTACGACACTAATGAGCCAATTAACTGCCATCAGGGGACGAAGACATTCCTTAATCGCCAAATAAGAAATAGCGGGAGACAGACACCACCTGCGGGGAGAGGAGATAGATGGAGGTAATAGATAATGAGGGGTGAGAGATAGCTGTGAGACTGGTGCTTTAGGAAGAGACATACCAAGAGCTGCAGAAGTGATGCGATGGAGCAGGGTGAGAGAGAAAGAGAGAGAGAGAGAGAGAGAGAGACATTTGTAACAGATAATGAAGGGCGAGAGATATTTGTAACATATAATGAAGACTGAGAGAGCTGAGAGATTGGTGCTTAGAGGGAGGGAGAAATACCAAGAGATACAGAAGTGATGCTTACAGAGAAAATGAGAGACAGAGAACAGAAATTGATAAAGAAGGCTGAGAGATAGCCGGGAGATCTGATGCTTTGGGGGAGAAGCAATGCATTAAAATCACTTGTACTTCGTTCAGTTACATGTTACTTCTCCCCCAAAGCATCAGTCTCCCAGCTATCTCTCAGCCTTCTTTATCAATTTCTGTTCTCTGTCTCTCATTTTTTCTCTGTGCATCACTTCTGTATCTCTTGATATTTCTCCCTCTAAAGCACCAATCTCTCAGCTCTCTCAGTCTTTGTTATATGTTACAAATATCTCGCCCTTCATTATCTCATTCGTGTCTCTCTCTCTCTCTCTCTCTCTTTCTCTCTCACCTGCTCCACATCGCCCCTGCAGCTCTTGGTATGTCTCCTCCTAAAGCACCAGTCTCCCAATATCTCTCACCCCTCATTATCTATTACCTCCATCTATCTCCTCTCCCGCATAGACTGGTGTCTGTCTCCATATTTCTTATTTGGCGATTAAGGAATGTCTTCGTCCCCCTGATGGCGGTCGACTCCGTGGTGTATTAAGAGTCGGGCTCATTTGAGCATGACAGGAGAGTTTCAGGCACGATAAGCGGTATAATTTCGGGCAGTTCCAAGCGTCCGCGGGCCTCAGGTGGTGTTCGATTTTGCTTGCGGATTGTCGTGTTAATCAGGGAAGGTGGAATCGTGTTAATCAGGAAGGTGGAGTTGTGTTAATCGGAAGGAGGAGTCGGTATTGTCAAGGAAGGAATCGTTAATCAGGGGAAGGGGAGTCGTGTTAATCGGGGAAGGGAGTTGTGTTAATCAGGGGAAGGGGAGTTGTGTTAATCGGGGAAGGTAGAGTCGTGTTGTCAGGGAAGGTGGAGTCGTGTTAATCAGGAAAGTGGGTGTTAGTCAGAGAAGGTGGATTTGTGTTAATCAGGGAAGGGGGAGTCATATTAATCAGGGGAAGGTGGAGTCGTGTTAATCTGGGGAAGGGGGAGTCGTGTTAATCAGGGAAGGTGGAGTCGTGTTAATCAGGAAGGTGGAGTTGTGTTAATCAGGAAGGTGGAGTTGTGTTAATCAGGGAAGGTGGAGTTAAAGAACATCACACAGAAACCGGAATGTCCAGAGAGAGGGAAATAAGTATCTTCCCCTGAGTTTGACGAATACGCGGAAAATTAGACCATACAGAGTACACACTAGCAGAGACTGGGTTTTCACTGTATTTCACCAGTTATGAATTTTCCTCCAGAGGGAACTGGGAAGATAGTTATTAATCTCTCTGTACTTCTTCCGGCGGAAGCTATGTCAGATCCTGTAGGTTGGAAT
This sequence comes from Coenobita brevimanus, assembly GCF_032717465.1. Lineage (NCBI taxonomy): Eukaryota > Metazoa > Arthropoda > Malacostraca > Decapoda > Coenobitidae > Coenobita > Coenobita brevimanus. The sequence goes on from NW_027644316.1 coordinate 10,489, forward strand.
AAAAAGAAAAAAACAAAATAAAGAAAGAGGGACAAGGAAAATTTAAATTCATTGGTTCCATTTCTAGCTATCCCTTTCTAAGTGACCTCGACATTTCGTGTGATATTAATAGATAGTTTTTAAACTACGTACAGGTTTACAGGTTTTATCCCAGCCTACACAGTGGGATAGTCTGCGTGTGGATATGCTTGGACTGCCTCTTTGTTAATGCATTCTGAGTTATTGAAGGACGAGATGTGGATCCTATAATTTAACAGAAGAGAACGAGAATATGTTAATAGGATCCCAGTTTCAACTATGAAAGATTGTTCCGGTAGCATTTTTTTTTTTATGTATCCTACTCTGGATATTGTGTGTATTTAATTTTGAAAAGTGATGGGGTGGGTGGAAAGCAGAAAAGTAACCACAGGGTCTTCCATATGTAATGCTCCTCTTCCGCTCCACCCGCCGATTTCGCGTGTGTTGCTTGGACAGCTCAGTCAGCGTTATGTTTCGTACTCCCGCTGCAACACCCACACACAGAGCCGTCCCGCAACACACAGACGACCGCCAGCTGAGTTCTTGGTGGTGTGTGCGAACCTCCCTGGATGAATGCTAAGTGACACGTGGATACAGGAAGCACAGGACTCCAGCAGGTGTAGCTCAGGGAATCTCAAGTCACATATTTCTCTTGAATGATGATACATATCTCCGCGTGCCAGTGACCTAGAACATCATATAAGAGGTGACTATAGGAAAGACTGAATTATTGACACTTGGTGAGCTCTTGACACCTGGTGAGTACTTAACCTTGTGAGTTTTGACACCTGGTAAATTTTCGAAACGGTGAATTTTTGACACCAGGTGGGTTTGACACCCTAATGGTCTAGCTTGCGTATATACTACGTCCAGAAGGTGACTGGAGCTACTGTTATTATTATTATTATTATTATTATTATTATTATTATCATTATTATTATTATTATTATTATGTTGCAGTGCCACCAACGGAAAAAACCTTGTCATCTGCCCATATATGTACTCCCATTTCTCTCTCTCTCTCTCTCTCTTGAGTCCGCATTGAGAAGGTGGTTGAACACCTGGGGTAACAGTTTGTCCTTTCACACACACACACACACACACACACACACACACACACACACACACACACACACACACACACACACACACACACACACACACACACACACACACACACACACACACACACACACACACACACACACACACACACACACACACACACACACACACACACACACACACACACACACACACACACACACACACACACACACACACACACACACACACACACACACACACACACACACACACACACACACACACACACACACACACACACACACACACACACACACACACACACACACACACACACACACACACACACACACACACACACACACACACACACACACACACACACACACACACACACACACACACACACACACACACACACACACACACACACACACACACACACACACACACACACACACACACACACACACACACACACACACACACACACACACACACACACACACACACACACACACACACACACACACACACACACACACACACACACACACACACACACACACACACACACACACACACACACACACACACACATCTGGCTCACCCCTATACCAAACGAGCGATGTGTCATTTCCCCAGTCAGCTCAGGACAGAGGCGGTGCTGTTTCCTCCTGAGATGTCTATGCATACCCTACACACCTGTCGCCTCAGTACTGTTTTGCCACCTGTCGCCTCAATACACCCATACTACACACCTGTCACCTCAGTACACCTACTCAACACACCTGTAGCCTCCATACAGTTGCTCTGCACACCTGCCATTTCTGTCTGTCAGTTGTATATGTCACTGAACACCTGTCAGTTAATTAAGCAACCATCACACTTGTCATTCTATATACCCTCAGCTTTGTACATTAGTCAATTCTGTAAATCTGTGGTTCATGTCAAATGTCAGTTCTATTACTGTTGGATTTCCATACATTTGTCACCTTCACACATCTGCACGACACCTGCCACTACACAATAGTCACTGCAGTACACATCTAACAGTACACACCAACTGCTACACACCTGCCAGCACACCTGTCACTGCAGCACACACACCTGTCACAGCTTAATCTGCTAACTGTTGAATGACTAATTAAACTTGGCAAATGCCGTTAGTGACATGACCACGGCTGTTAGTAAAGAGTATCTGTATCTGTTTATCTCTGTCTGTCTGTCTGTCTGTCTGTCTGTCTGTCTGTCTATCTATCTGTCTTTCTGTCAGTCCAGTCTGTCTGTCTGTGTTTTATGTGCCTGAATACACTTCCACATTTGGTTTATCCATGCTCCTGAGAGTATACACCTAATTCTCTCTCTCTCTCTCTCTCTCTCTCTCTCTCTCTCCTTTCTCTCTCTCTCTCTCTCCACGTGCCCAGTCAGGAGTGCCGGCTGTGTGCCCTTCCATACGTCAGGAAGAGGGGTAGGGAGGAGGGCAGAGGAGGGAAGGAAGGAACTAGGGAGGGAGGTGCGGGGAGGGAAGAAGAGAGGAGCTAGGGAGAGGAAGCGAGGGCTGGGAGAGGGAGGGAGGTAAGGGAAGGGGTAGGGGGAGGAGTGGGGGGGTAAGGGGTACTTTCATATTCTAAGCCAGCTTGGGGGCGTGGGGGTGTTGAGCGGGGATCACCGGGGAGGGGAATGGGGAGGTGGGGGGTGGTGGAGGAAAGGGGATGAGGTGATGGGGAGAAATTAAGGAGAAAGAGCCAAGGTGTGAGGGAGAAAAGAGGGGGGAGTGAGGTATAAGGAAGAATGAAGGGAGTGGAGAGTAAAAGAGAGAGAGAGAGAGAGAGAGAGAGAGAGAGAGAGAGAGAGAGGTGGGGGTGAAGGAAGATAAATGAAAGAGGTGTTAGTGAAGAGTAAGGAGGTGTTAGGTAGGTATGAGGAGGTGGTGTGAAGAGTGTTAGTGGCGGTGCAGGGAGGAATAGGGAATGAGGGAGGCAGGAACCAGGAAGGGAGAGAGAGATAGAGAGAGGGAGAGAGAGAGAGAGAGAAAGAGAGAGAGAGAGAGAGAGAGAGAGAGAGAGACAGACAGACACACAGACAGACACAGACACAAAGACAGACAAAGACAGACACAGAAAGAATGTCACGTTGCAAGTAACCTAGACAGACGGACGATCAGAGAGAGACAGATAGCAGACAGACAAAAACGATGACGAAACATTAGCAGTAGACAGAAATTCTGGAAAGTAAAAAGGAACTTGGCAAAATTTTAAGAAAAGAAAGAGGAAGTCTATCTATCTATATACCTAGGCTGCTTCCCCCCAAGGAAAGGAGGTAGCCGAGACAGGATTGACTTCACTCCTCCATTTACTCATCCATTCAAACACATTCATTCGCATCTTAGCCCCAAAGGGGAGAACGGACAGATCCTCACCTCATCACACTGCCCACAAGGGTCAACTGCATAATGCAAGCAGTGACACATCCACAGCAGGGCCCGACAGCAGAACTGGTTTTCCCCTGCCACATCAGATCAGACCCTTCCCCTTTCACACACCTGACCTGACTAGCTGATCAGACCAAATGCGGGAGAATATCCCCTCAGGGCTGCATTCATCACTTATTCATTCACTGAATTTCTCTCCATTTATTTCTGTCACGCACAGCCACTCTTCCTTGCTCAACAGACATCCCGCCTCTCGCATCCAGCGCTCTCTTCCCACTGTCCATCCATCCTATTCGTGGTCTTCCTCTCAGTCTTACACCTCTCACATCAGATCTAGTTATCTTTTTCACCAATCGCTCATTATCCATACTCTCCATATGCCCAAACCATTACAACACCACTTCTCAGCTCTACCTGACCATCTCTTGAACAACTCCAGTTTCTCCTTAGCAGCATCATTACGCACTCGATCCACATGCGTCACTCCACACATACTATCAGACATCTGTCTCCATTGTTCAAACTTTTTCCTCTCTTTCCACCCATATTTATGTTTCAGCCCCATTTGTAATTCAAATTGATTTTACACCTTCCTCATGCTTCAGCCTTCTCTTTACATCCATTCTAAGCGAATGACATTTAAACACCTTTTTCATTCACTCCCAGCACCTTTCCTAAGCACATTCATTCTCGCTTCACTTCTGCATCTATTATACCTTCCATCCACAGCAACATGTGACCCTAGATATTTAAAACAATCTACACTCCTCCAGCTAACTCACTGTTCAAAACTATATTCATCCCCCTACACATCTATCAACATATTTTACTTCATCACCTTCCTCTTCTTCTCTATTTCCTTTCAATTTCCTCCTTTCACACACCCTTCCAAACTCCTCTACCAACTGTCTCAATTTCTATCCTCTGAATCAGTCTTACCACCAGTGTACAGTATCATCACAAACAGCAGCTGCTTCAGATTCCACTCTCCTCCATCAACATTTACCAGACTCAGACCACCTAAAACTCTTGCATTCACACCTCCCTTACAACACCCCATCCATGTAAATATTAAACAACCAAGGCGACATTCACATCCCTGTCATAGCCCTCTCTGAGAGCAACCAATCACTCACAGCATTTCCCACATCTTACACATGCTCTACTATATGCATAAAAACTTTTCACCCCTTTTGACTAACCTACCATCAAGTCCCATACAATCTTAAAACAGTCCACAAAGCCTCCCTATCAATTCTGTCTTACGCTTTCTCTAAATCCATAAATGCCCAAAACACATCCTTGTACTTTCGCTAAATACTTTTCTACCCCACTTGTCTCTGCTAAACACCTGATCAACTTCATCCTCCTCCCTTTCCTAAAGCCACATAACTCATCACTAATGTCCCTCTGCACCCTCTCTAACTCTCATAATCAACACTCTACCATACACCTTACCTACAACACTCAGCATAGACTTATACCCCATAAAGCTATTGCAATCATACTTATGCCCCTTGCCTTTATACAACGGGACCACACAGGCACTTACCCAGTCGCTTGGCACCATACCTTTCTCAAAGCACACATTCATTAATCTTACTAATGAGTCAACAATAGTCCCAGCTCACACCACCCTTCAGACGTCCCACAGCACACCCATCCATACCTGCAGCTTTCCCTGTTTTCATCTCCTTCACTGCCTTCTGCACTTCCTCCTTCGTGATCAAAGAATCATTCAACTCTCCCAACACATTTATTCCTTACACCAACCTATCTGCCACAATCTCAGCCACCCTTTCCTCCTCCACATTCTGTAGTCTTTTAGAAATACTCTGCCCATCTCTTCCTTACTGCATCCATCTCCAATTATAATCCTTCCATCCTCTGCTTTTACTCGTTCTTCCTTCCCAGACTCTCCCTTTTCTTTCCCTTTTCACCTCCTTCCAAAACATTTTCTTATTCTGTTGAAGGAATTCTATGTCAGCCGCCTACCCCACCTCGCATCTGCTGCCACTTTAGCATCACTGGCCCAGCCCTTCTCGCTCATATTCCTCTTTTCCTTATACCTTTCATATGACATCTCATCCTTCCTCTGCAGCCACACTTCATATGCACGTCTCTTCTCCAGCCATGCATGCCATACTTCCTTCCTTTCCCTACCATTCTACTTCCTTTTCTTACTTTTCCACCCACACGTCTCTACACCTCACATGCCCCACCACAGCACTCTTAAACAACACCTTGTTCTCCTCCACACTGCCCATTTTCCCGATCTTTCACTGCGTTCCACTCATCTTTCAATTTCTCCTGATACTCTATCTTTTTCTCTCTTTTATCCGCTCACTCACTTTCAGTACCTCCCTGCCACACCTAACCCTCACAACTCTCTTCCATCTCTTACCTGCTCACCAACTTTCCCTCCACCAGGTAGTGGTCAGACACACCCATCCACCCTCCCCTCTCAGAACTCTCACATCCAACAATCTTCCTATTACATTCATAGACACAGCCACGGTCCATCAAGGATATATCAACAACCCTTCCAGCCTCCTGTCTCACCCATGTAACCCACTTATAAATGTCTTTCATTTCTCAAACAGCGTGTTCCCAATCACCATCTCTCGTTCAACACATCAACGCTATCATTCGTTCCACATTTTTCATTTCTTCCAGAGCTTTCACCATGCTGTCTAACTACGCCTTCAACTTTGCCGCATTTCCCACTCTAGTGTTCAGAATCTCCCATGTTACCACATTCACATTCGCTCCAAATATACGGTGCAGACACTCATCCAACATGTTCCAGAAAGACTCCCTCTCTTGTTCATCCCTTTCACTACCAGGCCCATATGCCTACTCCCAGCCCCCAACTGGTTCAAGTTTTCATTTCACCCACATCAATCTCAGTAGCCCACTCCTTCCATTTCAATCCCACACTGCTGCACTTCCAGGACTCACTAACAAGGCCCCACCTTCTCTTGCCCTTCCTCTATCAACTTCCTGACAATCTTTATTCACACTTCCAGCCATGGCAGTTCCCCCTTCCCTTTCATTCTTCCATTTTACTCAAAGCTAACTTGTCCAACATTCTTCTCACAAACATTCTTCCAATCTCCTCCCTTTTAGCCTCAATTGTACCCATCCACGCACATTCATAGACCCAATCATCAGGGTGAGTTCTAACTCCATCCCCGTCTGCTTTCTCTGGCCTGTCTCTTTTTAGGAACTAAAAAAACGGAGGAGGGGTCCCTAGTCCCCTCACCCCGCCCCTTTTAGTCGCCTTTTACGACACGCAGGGAATACGGTGGCAGTATTCTTCCTAACACAACCTTAGAAAAATCTAGGATATACAAACCACCATGACCCATAAGTTGTACTTTTTTCATCATTATCATCCGGACCTCCTTTCCCACCCTAGGGTAGGGTGAGGAGCAGCAGCATCCAGAAAGCCAAAGTTTGGCAAATTCAATAGGCCACACTTCCATTCACTCATCACTCAAGCCCTCGAAATCCTGGCTCCAACAGATATGCCAGAAAAATTTCACCACATTCTGTAGTTTCACATATACCTACCTGACAGAGCCAATCCGAACGCTGTCACATTAACCCGTGGATTATTGCAATTACCTTCCCCCCCCCCCCACCCTGTGGTGTGCAAAAAACTAATGAATTTTTTTTTTTTTTTTTTTTTTTATTATAAACATGAAGACAAACATCCAGGGCATCATCTGGTGAAAAGAAAAAAGTCTCTCTCTCTCTGTCTCTGCACAGGGCCATGCGTAACTTTACATACGGGAGTAATGAAAAAATGAAAATAAAAA
>NW_027644317.1:0-2997 GCF_032717465.1 Coenobita brevimanus
TGGGGGGTGGGAGGAAGAGGAGGGGGGAAAATTTCGATTATAAACTGACAGCTGATTGACAGAAGGAAAAGCAATAAATTTTACGAGAATTATTAAATGCAAACACAATATACACAGATGGTTATGGATAGGCTTGTAAGGTGGAGTCAGAATTCCCGGGGCTTGAAGCAGGAGTGAATGATTGCCTGGCCCATTTCACTGAGCATGCACTTGATATAGAAAATTTGTTTTAATTTGCGGAAGGTCTCTACTCCTTCCAGTTCAGTTAATCTATAGTAATTCCCTTTTTCGTCTTATTTTTTTCTAGAGTCTACCTTACACTGATGATGATGATGATGATGATAACTTGGGATAGCGCACCAAAGCAGCCTGATAAATATACCTAATGGCCTGTATTACAATTGATACAAGGTTTCCCTCGCAAATATACGCACATTTTAAGTCCGACTCAATTCCTTCTATAATTTAAGACGTGTTTGATGACAGAGACGTGAGAGAAAAAAAAGGGGAATGTTCGTGTATTTTAACTGAATTTCGATGAGATAGATAGATAGATAGATAGATAGATAGATAGAGAGAGAGAGAGAGAGAGAGAGCACAACAGGTCTCTTCGTTCATTCATTCTAAGCCATTCTAAGCCTACCCTGATCTCAAACTGACAGCTGACAGACAGACACAAATGAAAGAAATATCAAGAGAATGGGAATAGGGAAAGAGCATCCTTACTGTTTGCTGGAGAGGATAACTTACAAATTAATGCTGATTTTATGATTGCAAGCGACCTTTCAAAGTGGTAGTAGTAGTTGTAGAAGTAGTAGTTGTAGAAGTTGTAGTAGTAGTAGTCGTCAAGTAGTAGTCATAGTAGTTGAAGTGGTAAAGCAATAGTAGTAGTAGCAGTAGTCGTAGTACTAATAGTAGTAGTAGTAGTAGTCGTAGTACTAATAGTAGTCGTAGTAGTAGTAGTAGTAATAATAATAATAATAATAATATAAAAATAAAGTTTGCTATAAGGACAAGTCAGATAAAGATGTCGTTAGAATACTGAAGACTTACCAATAAGGACTTGCATAAACATTAATGAAGTAAAAGTTTGCCTCATCTCTATTAAAACCAAGGAGAGAAGCGACAAATATATATATATATATATATATATATATATATATATATATATATCTATATATATATATATATATTTATATATATATATATAAATGCGTTCAGCTCGATATCACCCTAACTTTTTCTTTGGCAGGCTGACTACCGTATTAAGATTTTTTTTTTCTTAACCCTTTTACAATGAGGGGGTGTCTTACGCTAAAAAAAAAAAAAAAAAAGTATGGAAATAAGAAAATTAAAATCACTGTAATGATGGAGTTGATAAGGGATTGTTTATAATGGTGACATACAAATTCATCCATTGTAATTCTATCTCAGCTCCGTTGAGCAGAGGGTGTTGCGATGGTTTGGGCATATGGAGAGAATGGATACTGAGCGATTGGTGAAAAAGATAACTAGATCTGATGTGAGAGGTGTAAGGCTGAGAGGAAGACCACGAATAGGATGGATGGAGAGTGTGAAGAGAGCGCTGGATGCGAGAGGGATGTCTGTTGAGCAAGGAAGAGTGGCTGTGCGTGACAGAAATAAATGGAGAGAAATTGTGAATGAATAAATGACGACGCAGCCCTGAGGGGATATTCTCCCGCATTTGGTCTGATCAGTTAGTCAGGTCAGGTGCGGGTAAGGGGATGGGTCTGTTATGATGTGGCAGGGGTAAACCAGTTCTGCTGTCGGGCCCTGCTGCGGATGGCACTTATTGCATTGCGCAGTTGACCCTTGTGCGGTGTGGTGCGGTGAGGATCTGTCCGTTCTCCCCTTTGAGGCTAAGATGCGAATGAATGTGTTTGAATGGATGAGTAAATGGGGAGTGTGTCGTCCTGTCTCGGCTACCTCCCTTTCCTTGGGGGAAGCAGCCTAGGTATATAGATAGTATAGATAGATTATTATTATTATTATAATCATTGGCAATATCATTATCTTCCTTCTCTTATAATTTAGGAGAAAAACAGACAGACAGAAAGGACATAAAGTTATCAAAGAACCATCCATCAATCCATACATACACAAATACAAATACACACGCAAATCAATAAATAAATAAGTTTCAAGGCAGAGCACCAAGCCAATTCGATGTTCACTAACCACCTTGATTTATCGTACAAAAATTATAAATATTGATGGTAATGGAGTCTATTTATAACCTAATTTCTGAGCAACCATCTGGCGGTAGCAAGAAAAAGTAAAAAAAGAAAAAAAAAAATCGCCGTCCTGAAGGAGTTACTGGCGAATGGTTTTAATGTGTGTGTGTGTGTGTGTGTGTGTGTGTGTGTGTGTGTGTGTGTGTGTGTGTAATATATTAGTTATTGAAAAGTCTGGATCAATTTTGTTAACAATCTAGAAAAGTTCAGTGACACACACACACACACACACACACACACACACACACACACACACACACACACACACACACACACACACACACACACACGAAAGATGCGTTTAACATGAGTGCAGCAATCACGTCCGCTACCATCCTAATAATTCTGGTGAGCATTCAGATTACCTTATTTACTGCTCAGGTAAGTGCACCTCATTAATTCCACCTTGACTCACAAATCAGTCATTAAGAGTCCAAATTAAGCCCTTAACCCCATCACTCCTCTGACTCATTATTTTTGCTACCAGACGATTTTATTCACCTTGAGAGAGACTTTCCACCTGGAGGGGTTAGATAAAGCCTTCACCGACCCCTCCAGTAAAAGTGACCTCTCCTAAGATGATTAAAATCGTCTGGAAGTAGCAAGAGAACGTCACCTGATTCAAGGGGCACCACCTGTCTGAGTTCGTCTAATTTCTTATTATTAGCACCAGACGATTTTCTTAAAGTGAGGAGACTGTGAACTGGAGGAATCAGATACAGCCTTCACTAACCCATTCATT
>NW_027644318.1:0-49127 GCF_032717465.1 Coenobita brevimanus
GAAGGACGTTGAGAGGGGTTTGTGGAGAGGGGCAATGGAAAAGGAGAGGGGCAGAGGATGGGTGGAAAGGAGGTTTTGATGTGATGGATTGGGGGAGAGGGGGAGAAGTGGGAAGAGATACAAGAACAGAAGTACCAGGAAGATGTGGGAGTTTTTCTGGCCTCAAGTAACCTCAGTTTTCGGCGTTGTTGATGTCGGTAAAGTCTACAGGCGTGAAGAAGGAGCTTTGGGATCTTTGAGGCTCGGTTAAAGTCTACGGTAGTGAAGCACCTCGTCTCCGAAAAAAAAAAAAAACATTAGTGAGTGACACACGGACATGGCCGCTTCTAGAATTCTACATCTAAAAAGAAAGGTTGAAAGAGAGAGAGAGAGAGAGAGAGAGAGAGAGAGAGAGAGAGAGAGAGAGAGAGAGGCCAACATAACACGAAAAAGTTAACAAAAAAGAAATAATGATAAAAGTCAAACAAAAAAAAATGCAAAACGGACGGTACAAATCTAAAAAGAAAAAAAAAAAAAGAAATGGGAAAATATGATAAAGAAATAAATAATCTACTTCCGACACAAACTCCCGACCAAATAAATGTAAGGAGGTGCAAGGAGGGGAGGGGGGGCACTGCGGCAAAAATGCGACGGGCCGACTCTGGTCCTGAATAAGGTCTTTGTAAAACTCATTACGTAACAGGTGTAGGAATTCATGGGCGGTCTACATCCAAACCATGTTCCTATGCCCACAAATTCGGGTGTGGTCAGAACTTATTTTTTTATTTTTTTATTTCGGTCTCAAATGTAGATAGAGAACATCGTGTACAGCTAACCTACATTCTCTCTCTCTCTCTCTCTCTCTCTCTTTCAGACAAGATTTAAATTCATTCAACCCACTCCCTCTACAAGCAAATGCAGAAAAAGAATTTAGATACGGTTTAAATTCAACTTTATTTTTTCTCATTTCTAAACTGTACACTTAAACCCAATTTACATGTCCTAACCCACATGCACCTCTTACACAAATTGGTCTAAATTCAACACACGCTCTTAGCAAATTCATGATATGTGGCTCAAACACTGTTTTTTTACTCCTCTCCTCTCAAGTGTGATAGTCAAACACCGTTCTAAATCAACCTACGATTCCTCTTCTGAATCTCCTATCGCACGAACCTGGTACAAACTCAACTGGCTCTCCTCTTCCTACAAGGTAATGTCCATATTCATCCCACGTTTCCTTCCCTTCTCTCTCAAGTAAACCCATACGTTATCTACCACGATCTCATCATTCTCTCAAACAAGGTGCAGACTCTACCCATGTTCTCTCCCATCTCAAGTGTAGTATTCAATCTCGGTCTAATCCAACCCACGTCTCTCTCCTTTCACGACCTAAACTCGATCCATGTTTCCTTTCCTCTCAGCTCTATCATCCTTCCTTCCAAAGACCAGATCCACCTCTCCTCTCTCTCGCTCTCTCTCTCTCTCTCTCTATCTATCTATCTCTCTCTCTCTCCCCAACCCAGGTCTGTCATCCCTCTCGTTCAAACCCAACTCATTAACTCAGGTCAACCTATGTGTCTGAACCCATAAGTTTATCTGACCAAACATAATCCAGTTCGACCCACATCTCTTTTCATCCCGGCACGATGTCTTCTCTCTCTCTCTCTCTCTCTCTCTCTCTCTCTCTCTCTCTCTCTCTCCAAGTCCAAACCCAGGCCACGTTCCCTTGACACCTCGCCCCGTTAACTGAGGTGCCAGAGAACCATAGCTGGCTACTGTTGAGCCTTCTAATGGGCGCGTGTTAGGCCATTCTTAAAACCAGCCGCCCCCATTACTGCCTGGTCACCCCCGCTGCCATAAAGTGGGTGATAGGTGTCGCAAGGTACAGAGGCGGGGTAATTAGGGCAGGTGAGATGACGCAGGTGGTAAAGGAGGCAGGTGAGGGGTAGGAAGGAGAGGTGGAGTAAGGAGAGAGTGGATAGCGGCAGGGTGAAGAGAGGAAGGGAGGGGAGTGGCAGGCATGATTGTGGCAGGGGAAATGAGAGGTGGAGGGAGGTAGGTGAGTGGCTGGAGTGAGAGGACTGTGTTACTATAAAAGATGGGGGGCGGAAGACAGGTGGGGTGGGGAGGGCAGGGAAAAAGTAGGTGTTAAAAGAGGAGGGCAGGATGGGACAAAATAGGATGGAAAAGAAATTGCAAGACAGGGGAAGAGTGGAATGTGGAAGCCAATGATGGAAGTTAGGTGGGGTGGAGCTGAACAGGGAAAAAAGGGTATTAAAAGGGAGGGACAGGGTGAGGGAGAGGGATATCATGTGTGTGTTGCAGCGAGGTAAGGAGAGGTGGAGCGACAGGCGGGCGAGGCAGGACAAGGTGGAGCGAAGGGAAAGGGATAAGGGGAGGTGAAGTGAGATTGGGCGGGGTAAGGCGAAGTGGGGCCAAGTGGAGCGAGGTGGGGCAAGGGCAGTGGGAATGGGCGAGTCTGAGAGCTACGGCTGGTTCAGAGAGGTATGTAGCCACTCCACTTTACCTCGTCTCGCTGGCTATTTAAACGCAATTCAGGGATCTTTTGATGTTATATCCCCTGACGCTGATTATACCACCGAGGATCACTGCTGGGGAAAAAAGGGGAGGAGGGGAGGCAAAGAAGAGTCTACCCACCTACCAAGCAACTCATAATCCCTCTTATGACCTTACCGCAAAGTGTGTATCATTAGGTTATTTTAAGCAATATGAAAGCGCAAATGAATACCGTGCAATCGACTTACCCCAGGCATATATTAAGTACTTCGTATTCAGCATGACGGCCAACCGGGAGCAAAGTTCACCTCGCAACTCCTCAGACAGTATTTAGGAAGGATCCCGAACAATTCTTATGATAAACGGGTCTCCACCGCGTAAAAGTTAACTATATTACCAAAGATCGTTTTTCTCATCATTAGATATTTCAGAACTGTACTTCTAATTTGACTACTGAAATGTTCTGTAGTTGTGCAGGATGAAAGACAAGTGTATATGCAGAAGAATCTTGCCCACAACTTATGCTATGAGAGTTTATAAATACGGACTCCAGGTGCCTAGTAAGAAAATGATTACCCGTGTGAATAGCAACTCTTGTGCGAAGCATCACCTCCCCCTCTCTCCGTCGCTCCTCCCCATTGCCCCTCCCCCCTTCCACCTCGCTTGCTCTCCTTACCCCCGTAGTAACCCTTATCACTCTCTCTGCAGCCCCCACTTCCCACTGTCGCTCCTCACTTCACCCTTCCCGCCCTTTCCCCTCTTCCTCCTGCCTCCTTGCCTCCCCCTTCCTTCTCTCCTTGCAGCCCCCTTCCCCTATCCCCCTCGTCCCCCTATTGTCTCCTCCAAACCTACGACTCTAACTTGCGGGCCCATCACAGCCAGAAGAACACACTAATTGCTCGTACACTTCCCAGGCATCATATTGGACTCTCTTGCACATTTGCGGTCGGCCCCGGCTACTAATACAACGCCGCCTCTGGATTCTAATCCACGCCTGGGTTAGGTTCGGATCCCTCTGTGATTGTGGCAGAGATGTTTATAAGATGATTGGCAGGCGGTCTGTGGGGGAGGAATTTATCATCTTGAGGTTGAGAACGGTGGTTTTTAAGATACCCCACTCTGTCTTCACGCAAGAAAATATATCCGGATAGTTGATGATGATGATGATGATGATGATGGAAATAAAGAATCAACTGAAAAAAAAAATGTTGATATCTGAGGACTGTTGAGAATAGACACCATCTGTTAGGCGTGTTCTAGGTGATATGTCGTCCCTAAAGCTCGGGAACCGGCTTTCAATCAATGTCCAGAGTCCAATGGCATAAAGAAAGAGAAAAAAAACTCAAATCGAAGGCAGGTGAGGATTAGTTCTCTTGGTCTCGTCATAAGTGGACTAGTAAGCTCTAAAAACGGGCTTTCTGTCTTTTATCCAGAGAAGGATACATAAACAAATAAAATTTCTCCTTTCCATGTTACAGCTCACACCTTTCCCCGCCACACCCATCCCCACACCATCCTGCCATTCTAACATTCTCAAGGGAGTCAGTGAATACTCTTGCTACCTCCTAACGATTTTTTTTTTTATTAGGCTTTGGAGAGGCCTTTTGAACTGGAGGTAAGCTTAGAATGCAGCTTTTGGTGACCTTTTCAGTTCACATGTGTCTCCCCTAAGACGAATAAAATAGACTACCAGGTGCGGTAAGAATAAACCAATATAATACGTAATCTAATTCAGGAGTTTAAAGAATGAAAAGCCGCTTCCTTTCTCATACCTCGCACCATCATACCACTCAGCATTTTAAGAAGGACTTAAATTAATATCCTTACACCTCGTCAACGGGCTTGCTAACCTATGTCCAGAGTCAGATATAAAAGAATAAAACTTCCACCTTGTTACACTTCTTACCTTTCTCCGGCACGCCCATCCTCACACCACCCTGCCACTCAGCATTCAAAGGACTAAATGCCTGTCCTTAAAATAGCTTATCTCGATATAGCCCCAACCCCCTGAGTCGAGAGCAGGTTTTTGTAATGTGTCTAGAAGCAAGTGGCTGGTCGTGGGGAGAAGGGTGGAGTTGCTTGTGACAGAGCAAGGAGACAGATACGTTTATTTAGTTCATTAGGTGCACATGTTAACTATGTCATGAAGCTCCGGTGGCTTGGTGGTTAGTGTGCTCTCTCTCGATACCCAAGCCTCGTGTTCAATGCGTCAAACCCAGGTGTGGAGGATATCTGAGGTGGGTGCTGGTAATATTATATGTGGCAGACTATATTTGCACCCTGTCTGTTCTACCGATGACTTACACACACACACACACACACACACACACGCACCCTGTCTGTTCTACCGATGACTTACACACACACACACACACACACACACACACGCACCCTGTCTGTTCTACCGATGACTTACACACACACACACACACACACACACACACACACACACACACACACACACACACACACACACACACAGCCATAACAACACCGACTTTCACAGCCACCACTCTGACACAGCTTCCCATTCAAACGTGATCAACATGGAGAAGGGCCAAAGTCTGTTTATTATATACTTCTCCTACGGAAAGATCCGAAGTCCAGCAATGGATCTGATAAGGACTGATAAAGATACAAATATAGATGGATATACGAGTTTACAGCTGTATATTCATTATCATCATCATCATCATCATCATCTTCATCATCATCATCAACAACAACAACAACAACAACAACAAAAGCAGCAGCAACATCTCATCACGACCCATATTCCCATCTAAAGATTCGAACATGAATATTCAAAGGTGGGCTTACACATGTAAATTCGGTGCAATTATACGTGTAAACTTACAAATAATCTCTCTCTCTCTCTCTCTCTCTCTCTCTCACACACATTTCCATAAGGTACTCTCTCCAGCACAACAATTAAACAATCTCTCTGTTCCTCCCTCTCTATCTACCCCCTCCCTCTCTCTCCCTCTTTCTTTCAAAACCCTCCCTTCCTACCTCCCTTCCCCCCTCCCACTCTCGCTTTACTCCCTACCTCTCTCCATCCCTCTCTTTTCTTTCCTTCCTCCCTCCCTCCCTCGTTCCCTCCCTCCCTCCCTCCCTCGCTCTCCCAAATGATGTTCAGGTCAGTAACTGAACATTACTAATTACACACCTGTTCATCCCGCCACGGCCACCTGTCGAGAGCGGTAAACGTTCAGCAAGGAATGAACGGAGAACAAAAGGAGAACTGCTAGCAAATAAAACCGACATGCCGTCCTGTATTTTACTCCCGTATATAGTGTCTGTAATGGAATGTTGTGGCTATCCCCGGACGATATTATTTTGCTTAGTGGTAATAAATTATAGCGACTGGGTTAGGAACGAGGTCTGTTACAAATAATATGTGTTAATCCTCCAGTACACATGCCCCCCCCCCTCTCTCTCTCTCTCTCAACGTCAGACGATCTAATTCGGCTGTGGAGAGACTCTTGTTAAGTGATAAAATCAGGTTCCGTTAACTCATGCAATACAATGGCATCTCTCATACATTTTTCTTACTAGTAAAACGCCATACTATTGCAGTCATCTGAGGAAAATCGTCTGCTTGTGAAATATTAAAATCTACTTTGATCAGTCACCCCCAAAAAACAGTGTTATGTAAAGCTTAATCACTGCTCTGTTCAGGAAAAGAAAAAGAAAATCAACCTTTGTATATACAGACGGGGAGAAATGTTGGCCTTATATTTCAGCTCTTCTCTGCTGGCTAATATAGCTAATCTGGGAGAAATCTGGTTAGTTTCTTTGCCCATAGATGATCCCCACTGATATGAGGCGTCTGGGAGGAGAGTGCCAGACATACCCTAAGTGTAGACGTACTGCTGACCCCGACTGTGCTTCCATTGATAAAACTGTCTTCAATTACAGAGAGGGAATTCGCAGCTCAACATTTCATTTGGCGGTGATTGTTTCGATAACCGGAACGTGTATAAGGAACAAGCATGATAAATTAACTGCTCCCCCTCTGCAACCAGCTCATTCCATTTCAAGCAACGGAGTGCAATTGGAGTTAAGGAGAATGGTGTAGATAGAGGGAGGATCCGGTACCTTTGCAACAGCTTCACCTTTGCTCTTATGAATGCACTTAGGTCTGGTCTATGTCCAGAATCGGATGCGTATAATAAAATGACTTCGATCAAATACCTCAAGGCTTTAGTTATCTGGGCAAGCACCTGAAGATCTTACCTGTGCAAAGTCCTAGTGCAGAATAGTCAGGAAATTTACTCTTTAAAGCACAGAACATCAATTAGCTATTTTATTTTATCATGCAACTGAGGACTGCATTTAGGCGAGAGGAAACTATTAAGTAAGCCCACAATTAAGAAGAAAATTAGAACATTAAATTAGAGACAATTTCTGTAAAAATACACCTTGTACCACCAATGGGCTCCCCTGGCGGTTCATGCAAGATAACGAACGCAGTGCTGCAATGTTGCCTCTCTGTTTCAAATTGACCCAGCATATTGTGGGAATGCTCTGACCCAACCCAACTCCAGGGGACGTATTCATAAAATTTCTTGTACTTAAGTTGCGTACAAGATCTTCCATGCCTTTCTCTCAGTACATCAAAGCTGCATAAACACACCCAACCAAATCAATGTGAACAACGTGAAAAAAAAGAAAAAAGACTAAACGAAATTAAATAAGACCATATCTGACTGCAATGAAATTATTTAAAAAAAAAAAAAAAACTTAAGTTCTGCTATGAATATGGGCCGGAAGAGGGGGGTAGGGAAGGTTAGGGAACAAGGAACCTTCAACAAAGCCTCTGTCGATTGTTCATGCGTCACTAATTCCCCAACTAATTCCCCAACAGCAAACGGGAGGCAGTGCACGGGAGGGGAGACCACACAATGTCGCCCCCCAAGCCTCCCTCCCTTCCTCTGACTCAAGCCCAACCTGCATGTATGTAGTTTCGAAAAAGAAGGTAATTATTAGTTCTTTGTGGTCTTAAATTCTGGAAGACAATACGAAGAATTCTTAAGCTGTTATGTACACTGTGAAAGGAATGAGTAACGTTATTCTCTGTAGTTTACATTCAGAAACGTAAGATAAATATTTCTTCATTACCTTCTGACTAGTTTGCATTCCGAAAGAAAACGAAATACTGCAGTTTAAAGTACAGTGTCCTATGTTCTTTTCAGTGAACGTGTATTTATTCTCTTCTATGCCATTAATTAAAGGTAGGATAAAATGGCGCCTGCTAATGGTTACTCGGAATTGAAAGACATACTGAAATAAAGAGAGGAAAAGAACTCATTACCAGAATCATCAACCCTATAGACATTTTTTTTTTTTTTTTTTACCGGTAAACTCAACAAATCAACTGTTATCATTCATTACAACAGGGTCGATGAAAATGGCCATGAATGATATTTTATAAGCTTTGGTGTCTCAAATTCTGAGTAATAACGACGGCTGACGTCATACAAGAAGGCTATGTATTTTATTCCTGTAATGCCACATGATTTTACTCGCCACAAGGAAACAGCTCGACAGGTAAGAGTTATAGTACTGAAATCACTGGAAAAAAAAAAAGTCATCATCATCATTACTACCAAAAATCCTTCCGTAGTTGACTAAAATCGACTTCTGGTGGCGTGATTAAAAAAATAAATAAATAAAAAGGAGTCAAGGAAAAGACATCAAAAACACTGTATATTCTGCTACTGTATAGTCTTCGCATCACTTACACAAACTGGCAAATAAAGTCTTCTGAACCTCCATCGTTTTTTTTTTTTTTTTTTTTTTTTCAGTGGCGGGGGAGGTAGAGAAGAAACCAGGGTCGTATTTATTAACTATCTCAAGCCTATGATGTATATAAGACTGCTTGCGTATATGATTGACTTCACACTTACGGCCACCCTACGCTTCTCTAAGTAAAAATGAATACCAGAGTGAAGATATAGGGAAAATGAAAAGTCTTATGATTAAGGTTTTGTACGAAAGAGTGCTTTTATTTACGTTTGCCTTCGCTCATACTCCAACCACACACTTTACCACCAAATCAGGATCAACATTAAAGTGGAAAAAATACAAGACAAGAAGATCCATGATAATTGTAAGTCGTAATGGAAGTTTACGTATCCTAAAAACTGGATGAGATGAAAACGTCTGTCTTGTACGAATAAATGGGAGGTTTACTTCTGTAAATTGATAAAAATATGAAGCGTCTATCTTGTAAATGGGTTAAGATCTTATACATATACCCTCCTCGGCAGGTGTTTTACTATCGTGCAGCGTAATCGGTATGCAAATTCAAGGTGAAGGCGGCTGCAGGTGGCTCATTATCATGCGAGAGAAACTGTAATCAGATTAGGCATTTTCCCGACATTAAGAAATCAGGCAAAATGCATATCAGTGTTGGCGCTGTTATTGTGAGACATATTGCGGTGAGACCCGTCTGTGTGGTCTGGCCTGCAGGGTATGATATCAGACCCTTGCAAAGTGCACGATTAAGGAGAATTTCTGTTGTGTGCCCGAAAATTATAAGTTAAGGTTTTACACGAACTGTTAAAACGAAAAAAAGTTGTTTCTGAAATTTTCCTGAATATAAACAAATCATCATCATCATCGTCATTTTCATCATCATCATCATCATCATCGTCATCTTAATCATCACCATCGTCATCAATTTTAACTCTTTCTCCTACCTAAAAATGGGAAAATATGGATATAGATGGTTCGACCTGCAGAAGATGAGTTAAATTAAAAAGAATGATCGAGATGCCTGTAAAAGGCAGGGAAGAGATTTTTATGAGATATCAGTGTTGTTATTTTATTATTATTATTATTATTTTTTTATTTTTTGGATTACACGAAGCAACGCCGTTAATAAATGCCTCTGTGGTCTTGCCGCGTATAAGTTCCTGATTAAAGTGAATCCTGCGATCTCCCGGTAAGAGGAAATGCACAGAGGATTTTTTTTTTCCCGCTTCAAGAAAATTACACCCGTATTAAGAATATCTGTGGTGAGAAGCAAGCTCTCTGAAGTGCCGAATTAAAGAGAAATTCTGCTTCTCTCTTTAAAAATAAGCGAAGGAAGGGTTTGAAGCTGTTTCTTGTTTATGAAAAGAAAAATAAATCCATGTCGAGCATCCCTGTGCCTGATATTAAGCGAAATTCTGTGATCTGTCTGTAAAAACTGGAAAGATGTTGCATGGTCTGTCTGGAAAGGGAAGAGATTTTAATACTTTTCCTGCTGATACAAAAATACACTTATAATAAAGGCGTCTGTGGATTCTGTAAGATTCCTCATTCAATCAAAATTTTGCGATCTGTTGGTAAAATGAAGAGACAAGATTATATTCAAATTTTTTAAAGCTTTCCTCATGAAAGAAAGCAGCTCCCATCGTACGTGAATTTATGGTCTAACTTGGAGTGAATCTGACTGGAAAAATACATCATCAGAGAGAAACCAGGTCATATTGGGATAAAAAGGAGTGATGAAGTGAATTTACTCTTAAAATTTTGATGAAAGTAACATTCCCAAGCCTATTTGTGAAGCAGTCGTAAAAATTCCCCGGTACTGAGAAATCAAATACATATAGAGAATGTTTGATATTTACAGTGAAGGGACTCGAACTGATCAAAATATCCTGAGTGACCCTTTCAGGAAGATGGTGTTTTATCATTAATAAGGGTGATCTGTTTACCGAAGATGTTTGCATCAGTCTCCATTCATTCCCAGATTACCATGACGTCTCTCTCTCTCTCTCTCTCTCTCTCTCTCTCTCTCTCTCTCTCTCTCTCTCTCTCTCTCTTTCTCTCTCTCTCTCACACACACACACACACACACACACACACACACACACAACATAGGGACGATTGGTATGAGAGAGAGAGAGAGAGAGAGAGAGAGAGAGAAAGATTACAGAAGTTATAGTACACTATTAAAGACACTAACTAATCATAACAGTCTCAAGTCAAGACATTAAAACACGAAGCCAACCCAGATGACAGAACATTAAAGAAAATAGGCAGAAACAAGATGCAGAATTACAGTATCTGAGAGAAATATTGACAGAAATATATGCAGATCCAAGTGAACTTAAAGTAACTAATGATAAAGTAACAAAAGTAATTCTCTCCTCTTGTAAAAAAAATAATTATTCCCCTCTTTGTCCTTGGGTGTAAAATAAAGGATTAAAACCACATCATCTTTATAGTCAGAATTTAACCTTATGTAGCCGAGAGCACTTTATTAATTTATGCAGCCAGTTTATCACAGCCAGAGAGTAAGGCATAAAAACCACTCACATCAGTCATACCTAATTACTTCGATCAGGGCAAAAGCACTTCAGAAAATGCATCGCATATTAAAAGAGCAAAGTTTACATACAATTAAGGGAAGGCTTCAACAAACAATTTATCACAAACTTCTATTAACTTTTACATGCTTTACGAGACGCGAAGCAATGCCGACAGCCAACAAACCATGATCTAATCTCTCCTTTAAGATGTTTACGTCTTTGCTTTCTATAACATTTTCCTGGATCCTGTTCTATTAATTAAAAGTACCATTTATTAAGTGACATCTTAGTTAACACAAGTTGGCCAGACTTATTAACTGCGTGCCCGGATGAGCTTTCAGAATAAACATAAAGGGATTATCATAAACGGTGAGAAGTTGAACATTATTCGTTTTACTAACAATTTTTTTATGAACCTGGAGAGAACCTACAGGAAATGAATATCTGAAGTGAACACGGAGAGTTAACAAATAAGCTTAAAGATGAGTAACAGATTTAAAAGGGAGAAAAGGACAAGGATAAGTTTTTTTTTTTTTTTTACAGAGAAGACAGCAGAGATAAAATCAGGTTATCCGAGTAGCAATCTAGAGATGGAGTGAGAGGAAGTGGCAAGCAAAGAATATGAGGAGAAATTCGCAGTTGTGCTGGGACTGGATGGAACAGGGTATGAGTTAATAAGTATGATTTGAGAAAGACCAGAGACTTATACATCCTGCAGTGGCTCAAGTTTTATGCTGCTGCTCTCGGTGATGATGATGATGATGATGATGATGATAAATTAACTCTATGACCTGTTTATTTTAGGCTAAGTCTCTGTAGGGAAGTCGGGAGCAAAGGCGAAGAAATCATCAACATTCAAAATATAAATCCCTCTGAATACTTTAAGAACTGTATAAGACCCTATTTTACCTGAATTGGCAGAAAATAAAGATCACGTTGTTTTAACCTATCTTTATTATGACATTAGTTATTAAAAAGTAATTTAGATGCTCATAATGACTCTTATGCAGAATCCATATTTGCACTACGTATTCCAAGTATGGTGGCCATAAATTCGTCTGTACTGAATAATAATGTACTTAATTTCAGTATACTTCACTTCTGCCGATATAACCTAGCATTACATTAGCGATCTTAGCCGCTATGTTAGGAGAATTTTAAGTATCTTGCAACCGTCACACCTGAGTCTTTAGTGTTATGGGACTCTGACGTTATGACCGGACATTTCATATTCATAATTCTAATTACGATTTTCCACATGCAGCGTCTGACTGTTTTTTTTTTTTTTTTTTTACGTTAATTGGCGCTTATCAGTTGGCTGACTATTAGTTTTCTTGGTTTTTGAATCACTGTAAATGTAACCTTTCATTATCAGTTAATATGAAGTTCCCCATTTTTAGTGTTGCCAGCTGATTCTGATATATTTAAATTATAGATGGATATCGTTAACGTGAACAGTAAATAGAGAAGATATAAGTACGTCAATACCTTTAATAATGAACAGAAGAGGCCCCAAAACTGACTCCTGAGGCATCCCACTACCATAGGCCTTTGGTTCCTTCTTCCTTGCATTAAAAAAAAAATATGCAAAATTTGACTGATTCTACGTTAACTGGACCTTCAATTGCAATGCCACTACAGTATATTGCATTAATCTGGCTGTGACGTTATCCTGTTTACTGGGCAATACAGTATGATTGTAGTGTCTGTAGTTTTTTGTACTGTTAAATCATACATCAATAAAGTTAACAGGAACAGTGAACAGAGTGAAGATACTGAATCGCACATCACTGTCGTTAATGAAGAGAAGAGAACGGACCCCAACTAACACACACTATTTCCTGTCATATAATCAAGGTATTTAAGTGTATGTGTTCCTTGTAATTCAATAAGGTTAGACTTTTGGGCACAATTTATTCTGAGAGAGAGAGAGAGAGAGAGAGAGAGAGAGAGAGAGAGAGAGAGAGAGAGAGAGAGAGAGAGAGAATAAATCAAATCACATAGAATAAACTCAAATCCTGCAAGAGCACCGATTTAAAAAAATCTTATGCATCTCTCTCTCTCTCTCTCTCTCTCTCTCTCTCTCTCTCTCTCTCTCTCTCATAAAGTGGTCTCCAATCACTCTAAATTTTAAAGCAAACCATTTTCATCTCCGAAAGTTAAGGAGATACTTACTTATATCTGCTTCATGGCAAGTTAGCCCAATTTACTGCTTATAGCTTTGAGGGGTCTGCGTCGGTTTAAATGAGGGGAGTAATAGGAGCTTAATAGGATAGTCCCAGTGTTGGATTAATGGATGAAGGATAATAGGAGCCTAATAGGAGACACAGGATTAGTAAACACAAGTGAAAGAATCTGAGGGATTCGGAATCTTCTCTTAATAGTAATAGGATCTGATGCTTTTCGTAAATGGGAGAGGCCGGTTTGATTCTTTTCCTAGCTGGAGAGGATCTGGGTAACAGGATTAAATGGGGGGTTAATAAGATCTTCATAGGAGAGACTCCATTAGGAAATACAGGTAAGGAAGAGAGAACTTGAATGATAGAAAGAGAATTAAGTGTTTCTTTTCCTAGCTAAAAAGAATTGCTCTCTCTCTCTCTCTCTCTCTCTCTCTCTCTAGCTCCATCACAAACAGGCAATCAAGGTCTCAAAAGAATTCCCAGAAGGTGTGGTGTCGGTGGGTGGCGGGAGGATAGAGCAGGTAAGGAAGTCTACGGGAAGGCTAGGGGGTTCTATTGTAAACTAAAGGACTCTAAGAGGGATTCACTATAAGCTGGATTCTAAGGGAGACTCTATTAAAAATTCAATATTAATCGTCTGGTCATAGTAATAATAAAAGACATCATGGAACTGAAACGGATAACGAAGATTTCTTAAATTTTCACCTCTTCAGCTCCTTGGCATATTTTGTATATTATTCTTCTTTAGGAGACACGTATCGGAGTCAGTGTGTCTGAATAGAAGTGGATGATCGTGGTATGAAGATTAAATAAAAGGTGTCCTCGATATGAAAGGGTTAAGTGACTCCAATGACCTCAGTCCATAAAATAAAATACAATCTGCTCCAGTCCTAAGCCGAATGAAATACTTTGTTGGTCGCCAGAATAATATGCGATATGTCCTCGTGGTGAAGTGGCAATGTGCAACTATGTGGGGGGCTGCCGAGGCCGCTTCAATGTTAAGGGTTTTTGTTGTCTCCTGTCGGTCTGGACTTGTTGAGGCGCAGCTATTTATTAATTCATTTACTTACCTACCTTCCTACGTACGTACCTACCTTACCTACCTACCCACCCTCTCATGTCTACCTGCCATCCTGCATGACTGTCTGCCTTTCTTCTTTCATTTCATCCTTCCTTCCCGTTTCTCTGCCTTTATGCTTTCCTACGTACATACATGCCTGTTTGCCTTCCTGCCTGCCTTCCTTCTTGTATGCCTTGTTTCCTTCCTCTCTGTTTATTTGCCTGGCCTCCAAACTATCTTATTTCCTCCCTACCTGCCTGTCTGCCTTCTCTCCGTGTTTCCATATGTTTTTGTTTGTCTGCCTGCTTGCCTACCTGCTTATTTTCCTTCCTTCCTGCCTGCCTGCCTGCCTGTTCAAATGTATCGGTTAATTTATCTACGTCCACATGCCTGTCGGTTTTCCTGCCGGGCTACTTGCTTGTCTGCTTCCCTTATTACCTTCCTGCCTACTTCTTACTTACCTTTCATTCCTGTCTGCTTGCCTACCTGTATTCCTTCCTGTATTACTTGCTACCTGTCTGCCAGCCCGTTTTCCTGTCTTAATTCTTCCCTTCCCCCCTGCCTTTCTCCATTCTTCCCTTCATACCTGTCTGCCTGCCTGCCTGCCTGCCTACACACGTAGATTCCTAGATGCGTGTGGTGGAGGAATTCATTATGCACAGGACACACAGCCACCTCACACGCCCGCCTGTCCCTGGTGATGTCCCGGCGTCTGGGGTGACAGTAGTGCTCATTATAATTACTGCTTTGCTATCTGAGCCAGGGTCTTCTGAAGTGATGGGCCTTGATCAGATTACGAGGCAGGATCGAAAAACGAATATTTTTTTCTTATCGTCGTAGAAATATATATATTTTTTTAATTAAATGGATTTGTATATCTAAAAAACTATTTTTTACCATTTTTATGAACATCAGATATTCTCCATCGACAGATACAGCAAAAATCAACTGCTTGAATTAAACAAGGGTATATCTTGGTATGGGAGACCTTACTCTGTGAAAGCTGTACTGTGCAATACTTTAGGTGTCACCTTATCTATATTATCACCCAATTAACCTTCGCCTCATTTGACTTAAACGGCATTAATCATTTCACAGCCAAGGAGAATTATACGCGAAACTACCTGATCAGTGATTATTTGAAAACGAAAAAGAACATCAGGTCTCTATCGATATATGTTTTGGAATGTGTGGAGGAGTATTATCAGGGTAGTATGAGGCGAGGTCAGGGAGGGAGAGGGGAATTTAGAGGGGCAGCTCCAGGGAAAGAGATTTTGAATGGATGAGATTAACACGTTCACCCAAGGGACGTCATTTAATCTTATTGCTGCTAACTTTAAACCATTATATTCAGCTAAGAAGGACTTTTCTGACTGAATGGGAGGAAATGCAGCTTCATAAGTACATCCACTAAGAGGTCCTTCCTATACTAAATGGCATCATCTGCAAGTAGATAAAAAGCAAGTCCTCTGGCAGAAGGAATTAATGTATATAACATTGATGCTTGGACAGTAAAGGAGAATGACACTCGCAGGTCTGAGAGTACAGAGAGAAGGATGACTAGAATCTTGAGGAATGTGTAGTACTTCCTTGACTGACAGAGTTTCAAGTGGAAGAAATGTGGAGGAGTAACTTAAGAGGTCGGCTAGAAACTGAATGCTATAGTAATGTGATGTGTAGGGGTAGACTCAGGTATTCTGGAGATGTGGTGAGAATGCAGATGAAAACTAAATGATGAGATTTAGCAGTTTGAATATGGAGGGTCCCAGCAGCCAATCCGCCAGTCATCCCCCTGTGCCCGCCTCAATTCATTACCTAGACAGACTTTCCAACTCAGCCCTGGGTACTGCACCGTCAGCGCCTCGCATCGCACCGCCAGGCCTAAGTCAACGTCATTCATCGCCTGGCGCGCCACCACGCTAACGCCTCTCTACCGCCAGCCTCTAGTTGTGAAAGGAGGTTAGCGGGTACACAAACGGCGCCCAAGTCACACACTTTCACTCTTAATGTACTGATATGGCAGTGTGGTTGGGTGTGGTAGACCCTGAAAAAAGCTATGTAAGGCGTTCAAAATTCTTACGAGGAATCTCTTCACTATCGGGAGCCGGACCCCAAAACGAAGTTGAATTACAATGGTATTAGCCTGAATAATAAAAAAAAAAAGACGTCACCGTACTGAAGGGTTTTACCATTTCCCCTGAGATGGTATGCTGAATAATATAATCTGCTGCTACCAAGCCCAAGATGCAGTGTATGTCCACGAGCTGTAAGGAATTAATGAAGTTTACATCTACCCTAAACCTCTTCCGTCCTCCCGTCCCTGTGTACAAGCAATCACCAACAGTGTCCCCCCAGCCTAACCCACCCAAGGTAAAAGCATAAGCAGTCACCTTTTGCTCCCGGTCCCCTCCTCCACGGACGGTCACTACACGGCACGAATTGATTATCAGGCATCTGTGGCAGTCATGCAGAGATCCACGCACGTCACTCACTACCACCGCCATCACTGCACACACACACACACACACACACACAGGAATTTTAAGTGACTAGAATCTGGAATGCACTCGGCCAGATCTTAAAATATAATACAATTCGATGTATCAAAATGCACCAAGTATTCGTCACGGTGCATTTGCCACACTGACGGTGAAAACGGCTTTTTTTTTTTTTTTTTTTTTTTTTGCTGCTGCTTAGGTAAGTCAAGCAGCAATACACAGAATATAGTGATTTATTTGTTCTGCTTGTGAGGTGGAGGTAAGATCTTGAAAGTTTGAGTGATGTGTGAATAACTGTGAGGCCCATTTCTGTGTTGATATTCCAGCTACTTTCCTCTGTCTGTTTTTGTATTTAACCTCACCCCATCAAGGTCATGACAGAGTGAGAGACTGACTAGGAGTGTATGAGAGTGGGATGGTTAGAGAGAGACACTAAGAACCATGTCGAGTGATAAGGTGTAAGGGTATGTGAGGGAGAGGAGTGTGTCGTGGGATGTAGGACTGTTACAGAATATAATGGGGACAGTAAAGGATGGAAATTCTTCTGCCGAGGCCACCCTTGAGAGTATGTAACCTCGGACAACAGACAGAGAGATAGATAGATAAACAGTTACAGATTGATAAACGGACAGACAGGTATAGGTAGACAGAGCTAAGGGTACGTAGGTAGGAATATAAGTAGAAAATCTGATAATGAAAAATTAATAGGTAAACAGTTAGAGATAAGGGAATGTTGGCAGGAATATAGGTAGAAAAACAGGTAAAGATAAATTAATAGGTAGGTAGGTATATAGGTAGAAAAACAGGCAGAGGTAAACTGATAGATAAACAGATATATAGGGGTCCGTAGGTAGGTATATAGGTAGAAATACAAAGATAAATTGATAGGCACACAAATAGAAAGAATAATATACAGAAGATAACAAAAACGAAGATGTGATTGGGTTAAACTCCTTACAAATTTCTCCCACACTAGTTTACTTCCCAGATTCACTCCATCACGTATGCAAACAGTCTCTCTCACCCACAAACTCTACCACTCCAGAACATCACTTTTACACATAAATTCCTCAAAACAGCCTCACTAGATATAATATTTTGGGCTTCGGCATGATACAACAGAACACGACAGGTATTTCGTGTGACAAAGTCCATGACAATACTGGAAACGAAAGTGAATAAAGAAATATAAACCCGCCAAGCCAGTTTATGCTGAAGGGATGCTTTAGTGATATAAAGAAAATGGAGAAAAAAAGCGAGCTAGGTAAGGTCATCTCACCCAGCCTGATAAAATTTGTCTTAACTCGAATACTGACAATGAGATTAGGTCCGACCGTGAGATGAGTTCTCTCTCTCTCTCTCTCTCTCTCTCTCTCTCTCTCTCTCTCTCTCTCTCTCTATCCCTCCCTCCCTCCCACCCACTCACTCTCTCTCTCTCTCTCTCTCTCTCTCAGGACACACGCGGCCGCCGAATAAATTGTAGGACTTGCGCATCACGACTCACCGCCAGCATACCCTGCGCATTCCTCGGTAACCAACTGTTGGAGGAGAGAGAAAAAGAGAGAGAGAGAGAGGGGGGGGGTTACATACATACGAAGGAAAGACCGACCCTATCCGCGAAGTCATTTACCCTCATCCAGCTTCCTTATCGTAACCTCATATCTTAGGCGGAAAATAAGGTTAGGATGCTGCTGATGGTGACTATGATGATGATGATGATGATGATGATAATAATGATATCAGAATTGGATGGATGAAGTACGTATGACCATCACATAATAGGAGTTTTGCCAGTACCTCCCCTCCTCCAATTATTATTCTCTTCTTGGTTTCCAGTGCAATGGCTCTATCCTACAGGCGTCATGTGAGGGACCTGATCACGTGAAACAAAAATGCAGACGGTTTCTCTTGCGTGGTTGTGCCGGGAACTTCGATGGTTTGCATGATGAGTGTATGGAAGCGTGGCGTATTATGTTCCTGATATTGCGTGTTACATGTTGCTTCCTGCTTCTGGATCCTACTCACCCCATGTCCAGGAAAAACTATGCATAAATTTTATGTAAGTGATGCTGTATGTCAATCTGTACGACTCCTATCTGTATATATCATCATTATAAAGAATAAATGTCAAGGAAAGCAATAATCTGAAGAAAATTTCCTAAGTGATGTTTATTTCTATCTATCTATCTATCTATCTATCTATCTGTATCTATCTATCTATCTATCTATGTAAAAATCTTTCTGAGAGCAACAGGCGTTAACAGTGCTACACTCACAATCTCAGGTAGTTATGGACCATATTCCTGATGCAGCAAGGTACTGTACCATGGTGTTGGAGGAGATAAGAGGAGATTAAGCCTAAGACACACTTCAGTCTCGGGGCTGAGAGTTGTAATCAGCAAGCATGATTAAATAATAACAGTGGCCAGGATAATAACCCCATCATTAAACGAATCTAATAACTTCACACCTCGTTAGTGATGGTGCTGCGGGCCGGCACCCTCATTAGCCCACCTCATTATCCGTCGTACTGGGTCGTTGTGTTGTTGTGAGCCATGATGTAAGGTGGTTCATTAGCCTGCCTGCTGGTGCGGTTCTTGGTGATACGCATCTCCCTGGGTTCGTGTGGAGAGTTTAGGGGGGTTCTTTTAATGTTCCTCATCTCGGGTTCACACTGCAGGTTTTGGGGGTGGAGAGGGGCGCCTTCACGGGGGCACCGACAGAACTAGGCGGCTCTGCTGTCTAATTACACAAACGTCCCTCAGTTCCTTCCCTATTCCGAGAAAGGAGGATGGTGGAATGCAGAAAAGGGCCAACTTCAGCCTGCATTCCATCGGGTTCATGTCCAGATGTCCTTAGCGCAACAACAACAATAACAACAAATGAGGCGTTTGTTATGAGGTTCAGTGGTTCATACTCAGGGTTCACCGTAGGATTCTTGTGGGAGGTTCAGCTGTACCTTATGACTTCATTACCTACTGATATGCGTTCCACTGTGTTTGTGTGCATCTCCCACCCTATCTTTTTTTTTTTTCTCCTATTGTACTCTCTCTCTCTCTCTCTCTCTCTCTCTCTCTCTCTCTCTCTCTCTCTCTCTCAGTTGGGGATCAGTGGACATTATGCAACTCCTCGATCACAGCCGAGATAATGCGGGAGAACATTTTATTCCTGAGACTGATTTCCTCTCTCTCTCTCTCTCTCTCTCTCTCTCTCTCTATATATATATATATATATATATATATATATATATATATATATATATTTTAAGGCGAATAAAACCGTTCATCAAAAGCAAAAAAAAAAAAATCATAATGAAGAGGTTAATGGAGACTTTCTAACCTATTCACTTTTTTTTTTTTTTTTTTTTTTTTTTTTTTTTTTTTTTTTGTTTGGTCACTTCAGGGTCGGATGTTCTCGTCGGTGGGAGAGCCTGATGGTTGCCAGAATCAACCTTTTTTCCATGCTGACGAAGTATGAATAGTGAAGATGTGTCTGTAACGAATGTGATGGATGTGTCACTCGAAATTCTGCAATGTTCGCGTTTATGTGTAGCCTATCAGCGTTGGCCTCGAACTCAAGATTTGGGGCACATGAAGCTCGCGAGACAAACTTGCTATCCCCGAGGCAAAGTTACTCCAGTGCTTTCATAATATAAATAAAAAATCGTGTGGTAACTGGAACAATATGTAATAGTTTCACTGACTGAGAAAAAGTTATAAGAACATTTTTGTGATAAACAGATAGATAGACAAACTAAACGATAAACAGATAGACAGAGAACTCAACACATAAAACAAGAATTATTAGGATACTTAGCGTCTCTCTCGGACTGATCTCGACGATAAACTTGCAATTAGTCTAAGACCAGATAAGACCATCATGCCTTTAATTCAGTTTGTATTTTTACCTCCATTTTCTTGTTTTCCTTTCTTTTTTTTTTTTCTTTTTTTTTTACAATGCGGGAAATGTGTGAGGCAGACCGTAAAAGTAATATCGAACTACAAATTTCCTTTTAAACCACTCCGTATAACTGCCTGTAATTTTATCGTACCCAGACATTATCCGGAGGGAGTAACTCTCAGGGTATCAAGTCTTCAGACCACCAAAAAGCTCCGATCGTCTCAAGTTAGTGAACGACATGAACAAGATGAACAGGTTAATACGGTGTACATGTCTACTTTGAGGCTACGTGTTCTGGCCTATTATGATTACCGCGATGACTTGAAGTTAACTTTGATATTGATGGAGACTGTCAGTGTACAATGGGAGAGCGTGGTGGTGGTGGTGGTGTTGGAATCGACGAGGTGTAAGAGGGCTTTGGAAAGAGGAGGTAAGGGTGAGATGGGGTGGAGACAGAAAAGAGTGGTGGAAACTGCAGGTGTTGTCTAAGTGGCCATTAAACGTGATGCAAAATTACCTGAAGGGGAGTGAAAAGGTAAGTGTGAGTGTGATGTTCATGTGCTCTAGTTCCTCTTGTTCTCGGCCTGGGGTCACTGGAGGAGGAGTTTGGCCTGGACTGCCTCTGTGGTGATATCAGTCTCCACAGTCGATCAAGTTCCAGTATTTGGTCAGGATGCTGGAGATGACACTCATGACTGAAGACAAGCGAGGCTGACGGAGCTATGTTGGTCTCCTGGTATCCTTACGATCTGGTGCATCACAACACATAAGTTGACTGCAGTAGCCAGGTGGGCTGAAACCACTCAGAGAACTGTGATCCGATGGATCATTATATTCAGAGAGGTTGTTGCAACTCGATGCCCAGGATGCGGGATAGTGTTACAGAATAGGTCTGCTGACTACTGGTATTATGCCTGCACTCCCGCCATCTGGAGGGTCATACCGTTCCACTGCATACTCATGGAAGACCTGACGTTCTGCCAGATCAGGAAGACTGTGGGTGGGTAAATTTCCGTCAGACAGCCTCGCATTACAAAGCTAGATGCTGTTGCTGCCAGTTTTAGATCCACCACTGGTGGAAGGTGAGAATGAGTTGCACGAAGTTCAGTAATGGAGTCATCATGATGGAAACGTGAAATGGGTGATGGAAGTAAGGGCTAGGCAGAAATCACTCTCTCCGTGCGAATTACAGAGCATGGCTGAGTGATGGTGACAAATGATGGTGTTTTGAGGCATGACCTGCAGAAACCCAGCAGCAGCAAACGTACGACTTACATTTGTCTTGTTTCGATTTTTTCTTTGTATCTTCTATCCGCATGTAGTTTTTGATCCAAGACAATTTCTTGTCTGCGGAAAACAAATTTTAACTTCCGTAGTGGAGCGTATGAAGCATATTCATTTTACCCAGTGAATATTATGTCTCTAAAATTCATTCAAGCCACTGCAAGACAAAATAAATCATCGTAAGAGGTACATGTAGTAACAGTTGGATTAAGTTAAAAAAAAAACTGCAAAAAGAAAAAGAAAACACCTTATTCCCACAGTCGCAGAATGGAAAAATCTGCCTAGCTGGAGGCGTGCCTGGCTGGACCAAACAGGCAGGTGCAGTTAATGAGAGTGATGTTACTGTGTTGTGTGTGAGGCGACAGGTGCGGGGCCAATAAAGCCATCCACCTGCGAGGCTTGTTGTCAACCACCATAACCTAGAAAGGGTTTATGTTGGCCACACCGCTCTCTCCTGCCCACAAACATGGATGTTGAGATGACCAGGTGCCATGTTCATTAAGTTTCTCGGGCCTTTGTTGCATTTTTCTTCAAATCATATACTTTCTTGAGTGTAAGTTGTGTTACAGACTGCTTGATTATACATAGATTTTCACTCATATTGCTATCAAACTCGTGAAACTATAGTGAAAATTAGAATGAAAACAATACGAGATAACCCTTCACTGCTACAAACACAAAAAGAATGAGGGCATAAGAGAAGGGAAACAGAAGGAAGGCAACAGAAGGCAATGAACAGAGGAACAGAAACAAAGAAAGGCAGGAACAGCAAGGAGGATACAGAAAGACAAAAGAGAGACAACCAAAGGGACGTAGGCAGAAAGAGGACCTAAAACGATAAACCGTAAGAATCTTCAAATACTTACTATAAAAAAAAGGGACAGGGATGAGGGGAAAGGACAGGGGGATTGGAAGGGGGTAAAGGTGGGGGGTTTGGAGGGGGGATAAAAGTGGGGGGACTTGGAGGAGGGGGGAAGGATGGGGGGCTGGTAAATTTCATGCACGATGTTGCTCGGATTATAATTTGATTGACGGAGTTGTTCTATAAGTTCTGTGCAAGCACGCATGCACGCACACACACACACACACACACACACACACACACACACACACACACACACACACACACACACACACACACACACACACACACACACACACAAAACGATTTCAAGTCTCTTCGTTCAACCGTAGAACTTAAGGAATTAAAAAAAAAAAATGATGTTCTCCCCATGAATTTCCACTTAACACTTTATAAAATGCCTTTACGTGTTAGATAGACAGATGGATAGATTGACGCGTTAGACAAGAGAACGGACAACATACCACTAAGCAGAGAACATATTCTAAATTTCCAAAGCATTACAAGAGAAAAGCAAGTAAGTGATAATTAGTACGAGAAAAATGGATGTGAGTTGGGGGATGGGCAGCGTAATGGCAGGGGACAGGGCGAAATGGAGGCGATTTGTCTGTGGTCACCCCTTACGGGATCAAGGCGTCTGGCTATAGATAGATTAACAGACAGACAATGGTGAGATAACAGCTTCCAGTACTTGAAAATCTGCGAGAATGATAGCAAGCACCAGAACAACTAGAACAAGATCAAGAATAAAAACATGAACAAAACAGCATAAACCTGGACAATAAAGAATGTGAGAAAAAGAAGGCAGCTGGATAAAAGAAAGGGACGAAGATTATTATTATTATGCTAACTGACCGCATAATCGGCGGTGTAAAAGAAGGGAAAAAAAAGACGGAGGAAAACAAAGAACTATTATTATTCAAACTGATGGCCTATTGCAAAAATGTATTGGAGAAAAGTGAGTCAGAAGAGAACAAGAAAAGAGTGGCATTCAAACTGATGAGATATTAAGAAAAACGGAAAAAAATAAGGGAAACTATTATGATTCTTTTTCTTTTTATTATTAAAATTATTATTATTATTATTATTATTATTTTCACTGACGACTTTATAGCGAGGAACAGACTGACAGCAAAAACAGACTGACAGCAAGAAAAACTAATTACTCAAACCTTCTAACCCCCCATGAGGAACGTATGGTAAGTCCTGTCACTAGATTTTACGAGATTTTTAAGGAGAGGCATTCACAAAGGATCTTAACCAATTTTAACCATAAACAAATCCCCTAGCAGTTAAACACCATCATGAATCCTTTCTTTTGGTCCAACCTTTGACGTTCTCATTCACTCTCGTTCGATTTTTATGTGTTTGGTGGCCTTACAAGTCTGCGTGAAAGTATTTAAAAGCGACCTCTATACGCAACTAAAAGGCAAGAAAAGTTTTAAATATAGCCCCTGGATCCGGCGGTATCTGTACAATAATAAAGTGAGAGATGGATATTGCTAACCACACATGAGACCCAATTTAATGCCAGGTAAACTCCACATTTGAAGAGGGAGACGTCTAATAGCTTGAGGGAGCGAATTAGAAACTATACTATTTTTACTCAAACCTGACCTAAAACTGCAATCACTCCATCTTCTATGCTGAGCTGTAACAAGAGATTGAGTCTAGAATATGATGCTGTTCACGAAGAAGTACTGTGCAAAGGATATAGAGCCGGAGTATTGTCTTTTTCTGCCACTGAGCTACGTGAAATAAGCTACCAAAGGATGAAAATCTGGGTCAACTTAAGGTGAAAGGAGTATTGTGTATTTGTTGTGGAAGTGTTGCGAGGAAAGGTAGGTAGGACGGTGTGGGGACGTGGGGACGGATACACAGGTAAAGGGAGAGAGAGAGAGAGAGAGAGAGAGAGAGAGAGAGAGAGAGAGGTGATTAGGGACACTGGAGGGAGAGAAGAAAGGTTGGACAAAAAGGTCGGAGAGAAAGGTCAAAGAGAAAGGTTGTAGACAAAGGTTGGAGAGAAAGGTTGGAGAGAAAGGATGGAGAGAAGAGTTGAAGAGAAGGAATGGAGAGAGGAGTGAAGGGGTGGAAAGAGGGATAGGTGCAAAAGAGAGATGTGGAAAAGAGAACAAGAGAAGATATAAAGAGAACAGATGAAGAGGAGATGCGTGAAGAGCATGGGTGAGCAGGAAAGAGGCGATGAGGAGCAAGGATGAAGAGGAGAGAGGTGAAGCAGAGAAAGAATGTAAAGAAGTAGTAAGTGAAAGATGTGAGGAGGAGGAGGAGGAGGAGGAGGAGGAGGAGAGAAGAGGAGGTGTGAGTTAGAGCCGCAGGGCGCCGTACCACAAAGCTAGGGGGTCACACAAAGCAACAGGGGTTATGGAGGGCCAACTGCTTCATTTTCACTGCCGGCACTGCAGCTGAAGCATTACCTGCATCGTAAGACAGCAGGTAGACGAGAGTGACGCGTGCTTACTCTCCTCTCAGTCTCGTTTTTGATGTTCTGGGAGATTTGGTTTAACTGTTTACTACGCCCATACCGACCGACGTACGATAAGCCAGATTAGACGGTTCATATTAACAGGGTGTACTCGTTCTGTCCTGATTCACCACGCTTCACCGTCCTAGCCTATTCTGCCTACTCTTCTCCGCCAAGCCCATTAATTTTTACTACTACAACTACTAGTACTTCTACTTCTACTACTGCGAGTGTTATATATTATTATTATTATTATTTTTTTTTACCCCATCGATCATCAACCCCAAACCCTCCACCGTCACCCCCACTCCCAGAAATCTCCCGCCCCATCCCCCTTTCAACCCCAACCCCCCCTACCCCTCCTCATAACCCCCCTCCAAGAAGCTGGACTGTATTTCTTGTCTCGATACTGGATTTCTTTTTTCTTTCTTTGTTTCTCTCTTTTTTTTTTTTTGCTCCCGTCATCCATTATCGCAGGATGTAATTAAATCTGGTTCATGAATCTATTACGTGGGGTTTCAGTCAAGAGGTGGCACCTGTGATTGGTCTGTAGTGAGGGAGATGGTTAATAGATGGCGTTGATTTATTGACTGTGTGTGTGTGTGTGTGTGTGTGTGTGTGTGTGTGTGTGTGTGTGTGTGTGTATAGAAGTCACCAGTGTGTTTTATTCACCTTGCAAGTCTCCCTCTTCGCTGCCAGACACACTTTTATTTTACCCACAATAATTAACGTGAAAGTAAAATGAGAAACTACCTTACCTAAGAAACTGAACTCTTTCGGTACAATGACATTCTATATTATTTACAGTATGTATTCCCTGGATGATTTTTATACAGCTTAATAAAATCTTCTCGTCGTAAAGGAATGAGAAACAACACCTGCTAACTTTTTCAGTGTATTATATTATTTTTTCTTGCAACAGTCAGACGATTTTATTCATATTTTGCAAGAGAGTGATGGGGTTAAAGGAAATTATTTTTAGCTTCTGTGCAAATGTTAAAATCGCCTGACAGGGAACAAGTTGACCTGAAATGACAATAACATCAGTAAGAATGTGAGTACTTATCCCTCAGTCTTATCCCCTCTCCCATCCACTCCATCATCCCATCTTCCTCTCTCGTGCCCAGCCCTGTTCCTACCCCCTCCTCTCTTTCTTACCTTCTCCGTTTTTCCTTTCCCCTCCTTCTCCCATCCGTATTTCCCCTTCTTTCCCTCAAGACCCATATTTCCCCTGTCCCGTCCCTCTCTCCCTCCCTCACCTCAGCTTCCTCTGTCCCCTCCTTTCCGAGATTCCAGTTTTCCCCATCCCCTATCCTCCCCTCTTCCCCTCTCCCCCCTTTCATCCCCCTCCCTTTCCTCTCATGGACGCAGCAGAAGTAGTGTCACGATTCTCACTCCACTTCACTTGACCTCTTCCACTTTCTTACACCTCTCCTTCTCGTTTCTTTTCCCCTCCCTCCCTCTCCTGTCTTTTTTCTTCTTTCCTCTTTCCTATCACCTCTCTTTTTCCTCTTCCCCAGCCCTCTCACACACTTCGCAATCCATTTTATTCGGCCCCTTTCTTTTGCACCTCCTACCTCTCCCTTCTCCCCTCCCTTCCTCCCTCTCTTCCTCTTTCCTCTCCTCTGTCCCCTCGATGGCTTGCTCTCTTCCCCCCCCCCCTCCATTTTCCTTCTCACCGTGGGCTCAAGAAAAATAGTCTGAGTCAACCTCTCCCTTCCCCTCTCTCTCTCTCTCTCTCTCGTCCATCCCCAACGGAGATAACTACGAGGTACGAGTTCTTACCTCTCCATTCCTCACCTCACCCAGTTATCTTCTCCCTCTCCCACTTTCTATCCCTCTCTCTTTCCCTGCCTCTCCTCTTCACCACCAAATACGCTCTTTCTCTGTACCTCCTGTCTTCTCCTCTCCTTCTCTCCATACCTCCTCTAATCTCCTCTCTCTCTCCCTACCTCCCCTTCCCTCCACCCCTTCACTCTTGTTCCTCTCACTGTGTTTCCAGCAAAATATTTCAAACCCCTTCCCTCCCCACCCCTACTTTTTCTTTTCTTTCTTCCTCCCTACTTCATCTCTCCCTTACCCTTTTTCTCCTCTCCTTCCCCCCTCCTCTCTCCCCTCCTCTCTCCCTCATTCTGGACTCGGCAGACACAGTCAACCTCCTCCCCCCCCCTCTCTCTCTCTCTCTCTCTCGTCCATCCTGGTAGCGCCTCCTTTGTCCTGGGAACAAAAGACGCGATAAATTACAAACGTGACACTGATTTTGAAAGCGTAACATTTTTTATACGAAGGAAAAATTTTACGCTCGGTTAATGCATTGTTTATATCATTATGTTTAACTGCTTTTGTGATGGCGATTTTACGGCCGACTGATGTATTGTTCTTGCCATTGATGAGAGAGTAACAGGGTTGGCATGAGCTTGATGATGATGATGATGATGATGATGATGCTAGTTCATTTATCTTTGGAGTAGTTTCACGCAGGGTTAATATACAGTTTCTGCCATTTATTTTTGAGTAATGGGTTTAGGATGATGGTGATGGCGGTTCATTTTGAGGGCAGTTTTACACTTTGATAATAATATTGTTCTTAATGAAACCTGCCTCGCGTTGTGAAGATGAAAGCCTCGATGCAGCATTATTTTTCGCTCCACCTAGAGTGAGGTTTTTAGTCCACGTTACACTGAGCCTTCAATTACATATTTTTATCGTGTTACACTGCTCACTGGACAAATGGGAAATGTTAAAAATGTTTTCATGGGACCGGTTATGACCTAGTCTCAGTTATACTGTTGTTGTCCTTGTGAATCGACTCACTTGCCCTAGAAACTGAAGCCGGAATAGGCCAGCCACCACCACCATTCGTTAGCCACCCCACTACTACCACAGCTGTCAAGAGGCTGGGGCATCCTTCAACCTTCCATCACCGCAGCCATTCAGGAAGTACTGTCGCTTTATTTGACTTTGGGCTTCCCCAGGCCATGGCATTACAACTTCATTAAGTATGTTCATTTTCTTCCTATTCCGGTGAGATAATTATTGCCATTTTGTTTTTGCTACGGCCAGACTATTTTACTCACCTGAGAAAGACCTATCTGACTGAAGTGATTAAGAGATGACTATTCCATATATATATATATATATATATATATATATATATATATATATATATATATATATATATATATATATATATATATATATATATATATATATATATATATTATATATGTAGTTTATATGCTCATCATACGATGACGATAACGATGACAACGTCGACAAAGCGATGGTTTATACCTGACTAACTGAGATATAAGCTGGGTTAATGGATTGCTTTTATTATTAGGCTGCATCATTTTACGGTGTTCAGTTTCACGCCTCGTCGCAGTCTAACACCTTCTGGAAAACAAAGACGAGGGAGGGGGGGGGGAAGAGGGGAAGACGGGGCTCATGAGGCGGAGAGGTGAGTCGAGAGAGAGAAGGGAGGGAGGGGACGTCGACAGGGGGTGGGGGTTATGAGGAGAGAAGAAGGGATGTTGTTCTTGAGAAGGAGTGTCGGACTGGAGGGAAAGAGATTATGAGGAGGGAAGGGAGGGGTCATGAGGGAGGAAGAAAGGGGGGGGGTGTCATGCAGAGAGAGAGGGAGGCTGTGGGTGACACCATGACTATGCACACTTACCTCATACACCGTCTGGCCTTAACTCTATAGACATGCCGGAAAAATAGGCAGACTTTAAATGAGACGTAAAAATGGATAATAAAATACGTTACACAGCGACATTCCTGCCCTGGCCTGCCCAAAATACCGCGCTTGTGTTTACTCCACTGGTATTTGAGAGTACATAAAAAAAAATAATAATCTTCCCTTTCTTAATTCCATCTTCCGTGCTCTTTTTTCCTATCTAATTAACACCAAGAGATTTTCATTAATTTCAGAGGGACCCAAGACCATTAAGCCTCAAGGGAGAGAGATGTCTATTTTAATCTATCTAAAACCAGACGATTTTATTCGCTACTAGAAAACTGACTGAATTCTGGGGATAAGAAAATGATCTAGCTTTATTCCCCAAAACTCAGGGGGTAACCTGTCTATTCAGTCCTGCAGCAGCTACCCGTGGACGATTTTAGGCTACCCCGCTCTGTGAAACCTCCTGTGGTCCAAGGAAAAAAATCTAACTTCAGAGGATTTTCTTAACTGAGCAAATCGTCTGACGGTGGCAAATTAATAATAATAATAATAATAATAATAATAATACACAAGTGGTTCAGTCTCTATAAAGCAACGAGTCAACACGTTTCACACTCTAGTCAGCCTCTTGTTGTTGGGTTATCACTAACTTCTCAGGTTTGTGGCAAGGAAAGTGTGGTGTGTTCATAATTCTGACATGATACCACGTCATGAAGTAATCCAGCATCATTAGCCAGGAGTTATGGGCGTTCTAACAGGGGGAATAATGCCCAAACCAGACGATTGGAGGGGAAGGATGGGTGGAAGGGGATGGGTGGAGGGGATAGGTGGGTGAGTGAGGTTGTTGGGTGGGTATGGATGGATGGGTCGAAGGCAGGGGATGGGTGGGTGAGTGTGGTTGATGGATGGGGATGGATGGATGGATGGATGGGTCGAAGGCAGGGGATGGGTGGGTGAGTGTGGTTGATGGATGGGGATGGATGGATGGATGGATGGGAGGGGATGGGTGGATGAGTGTGGTTGATGGATGGGTAGCAAGGGATGGATGGTTGTGGTTGATGGGTGGGCGGAAGGGAATGAGTGGATGACAGAGATTGTGTGGATGTGGGTGACGGGGGTTTGGGAGGTCCTGGCTGATGGGTGGATGGCAGGGGATGGGTGGATGACAAGGGATAGGTGGATGGGTGTGGTTACAGGACGAGGCTGAGCTACTAAACACACCTCACCGCCTGACGTCAGCAAGATCCGTGTCTAGTTTTCCCCGTTGCTCCCCTCAAAAAAAGAAACCCGACAGCTCTGTCACCCGTGTTTTTACAGTCGAATTTCAGTGATGTCAAAGAATATAAAGGTGAAAATCAAGAACAGCAAAAAGCAATAAATCTTTGTTACTATCAGGTAACTTTTGTCAAGAGGTCTATGTGTAGGCTAAATTACTGTGCAACTTCAAAATGGGGCACTCTGACATTCGAGCTTTCACAAATTAATTCAAGATGTCATAGGAAGTTACATGAAATATCTTGAGAAAAAATCGTCTCCATTACTTTAATAATTAAAGTAAATAAATAAATAAATTCGGAACTCAAAAAAGAAGAATTTTTAAGTTATATACATGTACAAACTCTGACACTCGTGGTATTAAAATAATCCCCCAAATTAAAGATTAAGGAAGTCAGAGTCTAAGTGGTGATTAACTCCTCAAGCCCCGGGAGGTCACTTACTCTAATATTTATCTCGCTTCTGCCAGACAATTTCTCTCAAGGCATCCTCTAGTGCTGAAGGGATTATTGTTGGATGTGTAGGCTTCATCTAACCCCTTCACTTTCCCCAGACTAAATGAAATCGTCTGAAGGTAGCA
Organism: Coenobita brevimanus; assembly: GCF_032717465.1. Lineage (NCBI taxonomy): Eukaryota > Metazoa > Arthropoda > Malacostraca > Decapoda > Coenobitidae > Coenobita > Coenobita brevimanus. The sequence continues at coordinate 30,612 of NW_027644318.1, forward strand.
GAAAATTAACCTTAAAACAGTACATCATTATCGTGAAATGTTGAAAGAAACTGAGAACTTTAAGACTTGGGAATTTCATTATTTTTCCCTCAGCCTTAAAATATAAAAATTGATGAAAAAATTTGAACGAAACAACTACATTCAGTTTACCCCCACTCTGTAATTTACAATGAATGAGATTATAATATTTTCCCTATGAAGTCAGAACAATCAATTAAAAGAGAGCAGAACGAAAAAAAAAATATGCTACAATAATGAGTTTCAGTTTGTAATGATGTACGAAGCAAAAAGGAGAGAACAAACCAGTGAACTCTGACATCTGTGGTTTCACTCTCCTTTCCCACGATACCTCAATGTGTAGAGCAATCTGCAGTAAACATGAAGACACATAATATTCGTTGTGTTAAATGAAATAGGAGAAATATTAATAGTTTTCTACGATAATGCCGTCATCACCGTGGCTGTCATTATCATCATCATCGTAATTATCACCTTCATCTCCATCCTGTTAATACTCATCCTCATCATTGTCATCATCCTCTTAACCACCACAATCATCATCATCATTATCATCATCATTATCATTCCAACCCAACCTCCCGCCTGAAAGCTGGATTGAGGTGAGATGCAGGAACACAGAAAAAAGTTGTATAAATGAGAGCGAGCTATCAAAGTCCACGCCCAGCGGAAAAGAGTCACACAGTCATTCACACATCATTCAATCTTTCACAGGCCTGACTCCACCTCATAAGTAAAATCATATAGGCTACAAGTGCATCTATAATTTTTTGCTTTCCTTACAGATACACGTCACGTACACCTGAGTCACTGCGTCGACTGCCAGTTATAAAAAGAGGCGTGAAATCCTTGTCATGCGCCTCTCCATACTTCATTCACTCATTCCTTGCCAAACTATGCAGACTCAACTTAAAATCATGAGGAAGACAAGTGACTCTCTAAGCACAAAAATAAATAAGTGAAAGAAATGACATCTGTGACATCTGTAGCTTTAAAATTTTTCCTCCTGACTCCGAAGTGACATCAAAACAAAAAAAATCGAACAAGGTAGGAATCTTCATTGCCCCAGTAATATATGAAGTCAGTTAACCCTTTCATTCCGGTGACGTGTTTTACTGAATGACTCTCCCTGCTTCCAAACGATTTTTTTCAGTTTGGAAAAAGTTCTTGAAGTGGAGGGATAATCGAAGGCTATTTTTTTTTTTTTACAATTATTAACTTTTTCTTTTTTTCAAACCGACTGGAGTTTGAGCGGCCGGATTTTCCCAATTTTACCTTTCCAGATCAAAAAAGCTTTAGTTAAATACATTAGTGTGGAGGGAGCGAGACTAAAACAGAAAATAGGTCATGGAATTGAAAGGGTGAATAAATACGAACGGCTTTAAAAATCTCCTCCCCCCCCCACATGAATTAAATTAAAGGTGACATGGCTGGAAAATATAGACCAGGTAGTGTCCCAAATTAACCCAAACACCTGACACCCGTGGCCTGAACATTTTCCTCCTCCATAATGGCACAGTAAGTAAATTAAAATGAACACAACTGAACATCATGAGAGGAGGACCATTGAGAGAAATGATGCCAGAAGCAACGGGAAATGGCATCGTATTTTAGTGGTAATGAGGATGGTGGTGATGACTGGGCGTGGTGATGAGGGCCCAGATGGAACGATGGTTGATGGCTGTATTACTGGGAATGGTGGTGGTGATAGTGGTGGTGAGTAAGGGCTGTGGTGATGATAATGGTGGTGAGTGAGGATTGTGGCGATGACAGTTGTGGTGAGTGACGACTGTGGTGGTGATGGGGAGGAGAATGGTGATGATGGAGGTTTAAGTTGTAGCAAATGCTGAGGACTGTGGTGACAATGGGAAAGATAATGATGCTGGCAGTGATGACGACGACGACGGCGACGACAACGATGATGACGATGACGATGATCATGATAAATTTTTTTTTAGCCAATTTATATGCATTTTCATTAACTTCTTTTTCTTTATCATGTATCTTTTCACAATAAAAAATTAAAAAGGGGGGAGGGTACTTTTTCAGAGTACCTTTCCCACGTCATATCAATATATTTTCAACTTTTTTACTCTTTTTCTTAAATGTAAACATGATTTTCAAAAATTCTTATCGCCTCATCACACCCCATTAAATTTTTCATATCCATTTCAACCTTTTTTCCATTTCTTGCTCATTCTTTGTAAGTCCAAGCTCTTTTTTTTTTTTTTTTTCACACCTTTTCTAATCCTTATGACAATTTTTTCCAATCCAATTATGGTCTTGACAATTTTATCCATGCGTCTACTCCCTTTTCATTACTCTTCACACTTTTTAAAAACGATCTGATATCCCTTTTCATCAATTATTCACATTTATATTCATTCCCTTTTACATAAACATCCTTCCCACGACCCTTCACACTTTTTAGAGGATCAAATACCCTTTATCACATTTCCACCCGTTTTTCACAACCCTTTTTAACCTCGTTTTTACTATTTCACAATGCCCTCTTCATTTCCCCTACCCTCTCTCTCTCTCTCTCTCTCTCTTTCACGCTTTATGGTGTTCGACACCTTATCCACTTAATTTCCAAACTCCTTTCCACTTTTTACCATTTATCTTTTTCATTTCTTTTTCGTCTTTGTGATTTCCTATTTCACAATGCCCTTTTCATTTCACCCCCATCTTCCCACAGTCTCTTCGTCCTCAGAGTTTTTTTTTTTTTTTTTTAGCTCTTTCGTTTTTACAAGTCATTTCTTTCACCCATATTTTTCTCGTATTATTCCTTGACCCCTCCATCCCCCTTCCCATATTTCTTCCCCCCCCCCTCACTCTCCTTCCCGCCCTCTCTTGCCTCTTTCCTCGCGTGACGGAGAGGAGGTGAAGGAAGTGAGAGGGAAGGGGAAAGAGGAAATGGAGAGAGAGGAAGAGGAGAGGGAAGGAGAAGATAGGAAAGAAGGTGAGGTGTGGCTTTCAAAGGAAGTGGAAAAGAGAGGGAAGGGGAGAAAGAAGGAAGAACTGTAAGGAAAGGAGATGGAGGGAGTGCCAGAAGGGGGAGTGAGAGATGAAGTAAGAAGGGAAGAAGAAAGAGGTGGACAGAAGGGAAGGAATGGGAGAAAAGGAGGGGATTGGAAAGAAATGAAGCGAAGGGAGGAGGGAAGACAAGGAACGAGGTAAGAAGAGAGGTGAAGGGGACTGGGGAGATGAGGAGAGAAGGGAAAGAGAAACGTGAAGGGAAATGATAAGAGATGGAGGAAAGGAACAGGTTTAGAGGAGAGTGAGAGAGAGGAGGGGGAAAAGAGGGAAGATGGAGAAGGAAGGGGAAAAGATGAGGGAAGATGGAGAAGGAAGGGGAGAAGGTTGGTTGAGAGGAAGGAAGGGTGAGAGAGACGGAAGGGGGTGGAAAAGGAGGGGAAGATGGGGAAGGGGAGAGATGAAGGAAGAGATGACGATGGGGGAAAGGGGAGAAGAGGAAGGAGAAAGAAAAATCGTGGATGGGTGGGGGTGGGGAAGAAAGGAAACCGTAGGGGGAAAGAGGAAAGGGGAAGGAGGAAACATGGATGCGAGTTGGGAAAGGCCTGAGTGAGACAGGGAGAGGCATCCGTGAGAGAGGGAAAGGGGAGAGGAGGGAGAGGGAAACGAGGTGAGAGAAGGAGGTGAAGTGACGGAAGAGGGGGGGGGTAGCGTGGGAGACAACTGGCCTGATCTGACATCCACCTTGTTTGAGAGCTGAGATAACACCTCTTCTTCGACTTTCCCCTCTCTCTCTTTCCTTGACTCTCTTTCCTCCTCCTCCTCCTCATTCTTCTTTACTCTTCCTCAATTCACCCTCCTCTATTCATTCTTCCTCTCTCTCTTCTTCATTTCTTTTGATCCTCCCTCCTCTTAATTCTTCCTATTTTTCCTCCTCTCAGTTCTTCCTTCCTTTCTCTTCCTCTTCTTGACCATCCCCGTCCTCCTCTTCCTATTCTTCACTCTCCTTCACTTCCTCTTTATCTTCTTCCCTCTTCCTCTTTTCCTCTTATACTTCGGTCTGTCTGTCTGTCTGTCTGTCTGTCTGTCTCTCTCTCTCTCTCTCTCTCTCTCTCTCTCTCACCTGTATAGACAGATAGACCGACAGATAGGTTGACAGAGACTGAGAGACAGAGAAACAGACAGAAATACAGTTAAAATGAGTTACACAGACAGACATAAGACAGACAGACAGGCAGAAATACTTAAAGAGACAAACAGACAGACAGAAAGACACAGACTCTCCCTTTCCTCCTCCTCTCTTCTTTCCTCCCTTCTCACTTTCCATCCCTTGCTGTTTCTTCTTCCTCTGTTTTTCTCCACCTCTTCTCTTCCTTCCTCCTCTCTTTCTTCTCCTCCTCCCCTGTCTCCATTTTTCCCTCCCTATTAATTTTTCTTGCCTCTCCTTTTCCTCTCCCCATTTTCCTTCCTTATTCATGCATTTTCTTCCATATTTTACCCCAAAATTTTTTATTCTGTCCTATAAATTCCCTCATTCTTTTAATTAATTTTCTTCCTCCTTCCCCTTTGTTCTTCCTGTTTCCTTTATTCCCTTTATTTCTCTCTTCTTGTCTTTTATCTTCACGTCCTCCCTTTCATCATCCATCTGCTCTCTGTCTGTCTGTCTGTCTCTCTCCATCGGTGACTTGCGCCTCTCTTCCTTTCCAGTCTCTTCTCCATGTCATTTTCCAAGATGAGAAAAAAATTGAAAAAGAAAAAGAAATGTAATGGGAAAAACGAAGCTGGGAGACAGTAATGATAAGAGATAATGAACACGATAAGGGAGTCGGTGAGGAAGATCTTGAAAGGAAAGGAGGGAAAGTGAGAAAGGAAAGGAAAAGAAAGTATGAAAGGAAAAAGAGAGGAAAGTAAGAAAGGAAAGGAGAAGTAGATATGAAAGGAAAGAAGGAAGTATGAGAGGAAAGAAGAAAGTAGGATGGGAAAGGAGAAGAAAGTATGAAAGGGAAGGAGAGGAAAGTATGAAAGGAAAAGAGAAGAAAGTATGAAAGGAAAGAAGAAGAAAGTATGAAGGGAAAGAAGAAGAAAGTATGAAAGGAAAGAAGAAAGTATGGAATGAAAGAAGAAGAAAGTATGAAAGGAAAGAAGAAGAAAGTAAGAAAGGAAAGAAGGAAAAAGTATGACAGGAAAGAAGAAAGTATGGAAGGAAAGAAGAAGAAAGTATAAAAGGAAAGAGGAAAGTATGAAAGGAAAAAAAGAGAGTATGAAAGGAAAGGAGAAGAAAGTATGAAAGGAATGGAAACGAAGGTAAGATGGGAAAGGAGAAGAAAGTATGAAAGGAAAGGAAAAGAAAGTATGAAAGGAAAGAAAAAGAAAGTAAGATGGGAAAAGAGAAGAAAGTATGAAAGGAAAGTAGAAGAAAGTATGAAAGGAAAGGAAGAGAAAGTATGATAGGAAAGGAGAAGAAAGTATGAAAGGAAAGGAGAAGAAAGTATGAAAGGAAAGGAGAAGAAAGTATGAAAGGAAAGGAGAAGAAAGTATGAAAGGAAAGGAGAAGAAAGTATGAAAGGAAAGGAGAAGAAAGTATGAAAGGAAGGGAGAAGAAAGTATGAATGGAAAGGGGAAGAATGTATGAAAGGAAAGAAGAAAGTAAAAAAGGAAAGAAGAAAGTGAAAAAAAAAAGATTACCGGTATTATTATCCACAAGGATTGTGGAAAGTGTTAAGAATATATGGAGTAGATGGGAAGTTGTTGAATGCTGTGAAGAGTATGTACGATGGTGCGAAGGCTGCACTGCGTGTGGATGGTGAACTAAGTGAATTTTTCTCTTTGAAAGTTGGGTTGAGACAGGGATGTGCCATGTCTCCATGGCTGTTCCATCTGTACATGGATGGGGTAATAAAAGAGGTACAAGGTAGGGTAGTGGATGTTGGAGTGGCCCTGGTGAGAAAGGATAGTTTGGAAACTCCCTGTACTGTTGTTTGCAGATGATACTGTGTTGTTGAGTGAAGACGAAGGGGAGCTGCAAGGCTTGGTGGATGAGTTTGAGAGAGTGTGTAAGAAACGGAATCTAAAGGTGAATGTAGGGAAGAGTAAAGTGATGGTCTTTGAGAGAGGTGAAGTCAGTGAATGTATAGCGAGGTTGGATGGTGAGGAATTGGAAAATGTGAGTACGTTTAAGTACTTGGGTAGTGTGATGAGTAAGGATGGAGGTTTGGAGAGAGAAGTGCTTGAAAGGGTACAGCAGGGAAGAAAGGTTGCTGGTTCTTTGAAAGCAGTGATAAGAAACAGGGAAGTGAGCATGGAAGTGAAAAAGTTACTACATGACAGTATTGTGATACCAACTCTAACGTACGGAAGTGAAGCTTGGACGTTGTTGGAAGGACACAAGTCAAGAGTGAGAGCAGTGGAAATGAATTATTTAAGAGGAGCCTGTGGAGTCACATGGAGAGACAGGCTGACGAATGAGGATATAAAGAAGCGTTGTGGTGTGGATGTGGATATGATAGGAAGCGTTATGAGGAACACACTGAGGTGGTTTGGTCATGTGGAGAGGATGGAGGGTGAAAGACTGACGAAGAGAGTGTATGTGAGTGAGGCTGAGCGGGGAAGAGGGAGAGGGAGGCCGAGGATGAGATGGAGGGATGGGATGGAGAGGTATATGAGAGAGGGGGATGTGAGTTGGGAGCAGGGCAGTGAAATGGCGGGGGACAGGGCGACTTGGAGGCGATTTGTTTGTGGCCACCCCAAACGGGATTGAGGCGTCTGGCAATAGATAGATAGATAATTATCATTATTATTATCATGGTTAACAGGCACCATCGTCACCGTCAGTATCGTTATCTTTATCATATTCATCGTTTTTATAATAATCATCACCATCGTTATCATCTTCGTTAATTATCATCGTCATGTTTATTGTTAATATTATCGTCATTGTCGTTATCAATCTTATTATCATAGCTATTATCATCAATATCTATTTTCATCATCATCATCACCAAAACATCCATCATCGACAAGAATCACAGCCACAACCATCATCATCATCATCATCGACAAGCATTATGATCATCATCATCATCATCATCATCATCAATCACTACTAAAAACAAGAGATGGGAAGATCTGAACTCTTTCATTTCTTTCAAGACAAGAATATGAGGGAAAGAGAAGTCACACACACACACACACACTGTGATGACAAAGCGTGTGAAAAAGAGAAACGAAAGAGGGATAAAGAATAGAATGGAAATAACGAAGATGATCTCAAAAGATGAAAAAAAAATTATTAACAAGGGAAGCAAGATAATAAGGGGAAGGTCGGAATTAGGCAAGGAAAAAAGAAAAAAAGAACTCCGACTTGTGCTGACTCACTGGTGTGTCACCTTAGCCCTTATTCACTTCCTTACGATGACGTATATTTTATTCATTATACCGCTAGGCAAGAGAGAGAGAGAGAGAGAGAGAGAGGGAGGGAGGAAGGGAACCCCATGTCTATCTAAGGGGCTTGAAGTAATGTCTGTTAAACAATTTCCTATCTAAAATGTTTTGTACAGTATAATTTATTCTTGCTTCCACTAGTCGATTTTATTAACCCGGGCAATCTCCTCGTACTTAAGAGTTAGAAGTAATGCCAGTTTAGTCCTTTGAGATGACGTCTTCCAATTTACATTCTTGCTACTGTCTAACAATTTTCTCGAGCTTGGGTGAGAGGTCGTGTATTGAAAGGATTATAGATCTGAGGTGTTGTCCAGTATCCCCCTTCCTCCCTCTATAATTACCTCTCCCCTCTTCAGCACCTCCTCCCATATCTCCATCTCCCCCTTCCCATCGCATCCTCCTCATCCCTCCCCCCCCCACTCCTTTCACATCTTCAAACTACTCTTTACTCTCATGCTTTCGTATCCCCATCCCTCCCTTACCCTCCCACACATTCACCCCACGCTCTCCTCATTTCTCACATCATCACCTCACTTTACCCTTCATATTTCCTGCCCTCATAACCCCACATCACCCCTCTTACATCCCAACCGCACACTCTCCTCTCACACCTCTCAAACCCTCACTCCTAATCCCTTCACCTCACAAATTCCTACCCTCCCCTTCCCTGCTCTCATTTCTCTCACTTTTTTTCACCCTCCAGAGCAGCACCCTTGATCCAGATAGCCCCGTAGCCCCCACGTGAGGCCCAGTCACGCTCCTAGTACAGTCACGAACCTATTCACACCAACACTCAACCCGTCTTACTATTTACACCATTATAAATCTGTCCCGGCACCTGCGATTCGGGGTCTCGCTTCGCTGTTTCGGTGGTTCGGAGGAGTGGTTCGTGACTGAGCTGATCCCCTTCTAAGTAATGTTCTCTTTTTCCCATATTTTACAGATGTAAACGTTTTTATTTAAGCTGAACCTAATTCAGGCTTACAGGTTGTTTTGCCACATATTTTCATTTATCAGGTTTGTGTTAGTAACAACAGTTTGGTATATTGTTTGGCATATTATATATATTTCGGCAAATGTCAGACTATTTCACTTATAATGTTTAACGCCAGAGGAGTTCATACAGCTTCTCTCTCTCTCTCTCTCTCTCTCTCTCTCTCTCTCTCTCTCTCACACACACACACACACACACACACACACACACACACACACATTCCAACAGTGAGAACAGGTGCAGCATCTTTTTTTTTATTTCATTTCTGCTTTGCAATGTGTATTATTTACCGCATTACATTTCTTCACTACACTTTATAAATTACTGTTATCATAAAACCGACGCTGCCTCTGCAATTATTCTGTCTTATGCTTTAAAACATTACAATTTTGTTTTCAACACTTGTTTTACTCACAGGCAACAGTTACTTCAGTCGAATAAATGAAACAGATGCCTATATCCTCTCTCTCTCTCTCTCTCTCTCTCTCTCTCTCTCTCTCTCTTAACACGGCTTCTCTCTAGCTGTCTCTTGCCCTGCCAACCCATTAACCAACACCACATTTTTCTCTCTCTTTAATGGCACTCTTACTGCAATCCCGTCTCATCAAGTCCCATCGCCAGTGCATCTCAGGTAAGAAGAAATTTAGAAAGAGGAATTTGTCAGTCTCTTTTCAAAGGCACTCGCTCATTCTGCACCCCCGTCTTACTCTCATTCCACTAAGTCTTATCCGAAGTCTGTCTAACCTGAGAACAGACTCTGCAGGATTTAACCTCAATATAAAGGTACTCTTTTATATGCCTCCATCTCACTATCACTCCACAAAGTCGCATCGCAAGGCTGTCTGAGCTGGAAAAAAGTTTTACCAGAAGCACTCACTCCCAAGAAATTTAACAGCCAGATTCAAGATAGCTTCGTGGGCGAGCCAATAACAGCGAAGATATCGGTAAGTCAAAATATACAGAGAATAATGCGGAGTTCATCTATTTTTTTTTTTTTTCAACAGCCCATCATTAGACTTGCCCTCTTCAGCATCCCATCACCCCAATTTACAGCGGGCATTACCGGCTCATGTGTAATTGTCTGGTTATTTGTTATCCTGCCAATCTCCAAACAGATGGCAAAAAAATGGAGCAGATATTGACGTTAATGCTGATGGAGGTGACGGGCATGGTTATAATTTAGGCTGCATATTTAGAGGAGGAGAAGAGAAGAGGATGAGGGAACTGTGAAGGGCAGAAGGGGACAGATGGGATGAGGAGAGGGAGATAGAGAGGGGGAAATGGTGGTGGAGAAAAGGATGGAAGAGAGGGAGAGATGGTGGTGGAGAAAGGGAAGGAAGAGAGGAGAATTAGGATGAGAAAGAAAGAGGAGAGAAGGAGGGCGGAGAAGGAGGAGAGAGAAGGAGAGAGGAAAGGTGGAGGGAGAAAAGGGGGAGGGGGAGGAAGAGATGGAAGGGGACAGAACTGGAAGGAGTAATGGGGGAGAGGGAGGTGAAGAGAGATGATGGGAAAGTGACTGAATAAGGAGGCAGTGAGTGGAAGGAGAGGAGGGACGAGAGACAGAGAAGAAGAGGAAGGGAGGGAGGTAGTAGGAGGGAGAGAGGGATGAGCAAGTGTATGGAAAGGAAAGGGGAACGGAGAGAAGGAAAGCGAAGGGAGTATGTTTTATTGAAGGAGAGAGAGAGAGAGAGTAGTCCCCATAATTATAACTCCTGCAAGTCACACCTATTGCTATAACTAATAACCAGCCCTCACCCTGCCAGTCCACCTCATAACTCTCATAACTAGACCTGCCATGCGATCCGCAAACTAACTTACCGTAATTTCACCGTCGTAAGTAAGATTTGGTCTCGTAGGAAGAAAAGACAAACATGGGATGGTCCTGGACTCTCACTTCCTCCCTGTCCTTCTAAATTCATCTTAGTAACGATTTGTGGTCAAGTAGCTGTAAGATCTGAAAAATTTCCTCCTGTAACTTACGATTTGGTTATGTAAGAAGAATAAGCGACAGAAGACGGTTTTGTATTCTCTTTCTCTTGTCCTTTTAGCCAAACACACTCTTAGTTACAAACGACTACAAAGGAAAACAGACATCAACTGACCTATAGGCCCCAATGATGTTGGTTGTGACAGGGTAGGTTATTAGTAATTAACTACTCTATTGGTAAAGGACAAGAATAATAAAGCAGGAAAATGTAACAAGTTTATGTGGCTAACGAGACCGCAAGAAAAAGATACAGAAGTCCTCAGGCTGAAGGTATTAAAACAACAGCTATATAATTTTACGTATAGAGTGTTAACAATAAAAAAGAGTTTGATAAGCTGTATAAGTTTCTTGTATAGTAATCAAGTGTGTATAATTTTAAAGCTGTATAGCGGAATCTAAGTCTGAAATTTTCCGTATGCTCTCAAAACCAGGTGCCATATTTATAAAAACCCTAAGCTTCACTTGTGTGTAAGATTGTTTGTAGATATATTGTTCTCACTCATACAGTTACCAAAATCTCATAGTCAAATCAGAGTGAATATTAGAGAGAGAGAGAGAGAGAGAGAGAGAGAGAGAGAAACAAAACGATCTATAATGAGAGTTCAGTCCCTTCAGTTCGACGACGTGTTTTGTTTATTTATTTATTTATTTGACAGTTAAACTAAAAGAGGAAAATGAAGGCCGTATCCAGCCTCTCAAGCCATAAATGTCTCTCTTTAGCTGAATAAAATCGTCTGAAAGTAGCAAAATGTTAATGAAAAAGAGGTCATCGGACTGAAGGGGTAAGCTGTTATGGCGACTCGTCTATCCTGCAAGGAAATTTGAACCCAGATCTCATTTACCTCCGAGTTAATTATCAGTCAGCGTCCCTTCAGTGAACAGGCCAATCCAGTAATCACGTAATCAGCAGCGTGTAACTGGTACCTTTGAACATCCTGGGGTATGAACTCCGTCGCTGGAAAAATATAAACAGCAGAAGATGACACTGAACTAATTTAAGGAGGAGTATTGGTGATATTCTTGCTTATTTCTCTTTCTTGTAGACGCCCGGGAAAGAAATCATTACCGAAATTAGTATTCTTAAAATATTCTTTCCCTCCTTGGGCCCAAACTCTTTCCTTCGAGCATCAAAAATTAATGGAACTTGAAGGAATTATCTGGACCATCTTATCTGCTCTCCTAAGCTCCTCTCCCTCTTCCCTCCCCACACTTCTCTTGGTAAATCACAAGATACAAAGCCATTTACGGGTGCATCACTCTGGTTTTTCCTGTCATATATTAAGGTTGAAATGACATTCATGGCTATATCGATCCGATTTTCTTTGTCATACATTACGGTTAGTCTTGGGTATCGCTGATGTTGGTGATGTTACAGTAGTAGTGAGGGTAGTGATGGTGGTGATGGTGGTGATGGTGGTTGTGGTCGGGTGGTTTCTGGTGCTGGGTGGTGGTGGTGGTGGTTATGGTGATGATGATTTTATTGGTGATGGAGGTGGTAGTGATGGATTTGGGGGCTGGTGGGGATAATGATCTTGCTGGTGATAGTGGTGAAAGATGCTAGTGATCATGATGGTAGGTGGTGGTGGTGGTGGTGGAAGTGATGCTGATGTTTGGCGGTGGTGATGGTGACGGCGGTGGGTAATATTGAATTGGCGTCCTTGTACTGAAACGGTTAACAAGACCGAGAGAGCCTGGATTTAGATGTAAGGAAAAACAGAAGAAATGAGCAACAGACAAGAGCTGGTAATCTTCCTCTAGTCACCGCTGTAGCTAGTTTCCGCAGCAAATTAACCTGTTCTGTCAGGTGATTTGTTTGCTCTTGCTGGCGACACACAGACAGAGGCACGCAAGCTCATACACACATACATACATACATACATACACATTCTCTCTCTTTACCTACCTACCTATCTACATACATACATCTCTCTCTCTCTCTCTCTCTCTCTCTCTCTCTCACACACACACACACACACACACACACACACACACACATCTCTGCCTCCGTGTATGCAGAAAATTAAGTCTTCATTAGCGTTTTTCGGACTAAAATATACAGAGGAAAATTGCATGCTTCGGCCTTCTAATTTCCATTCACCATTTTTCGTCGGGTAATTGGGACGTCAGAAGCTCAAACTCCGGGAAAATTAGCCTCTCTCTCTCTCTCTCTCTCTCTCTCTCCTCCTCATATCCCTTTTATTTATTCACTTATTCATTTATTACGTGCTTGTACCAGAACGATTATATTCTGCGGACCGAAATAATAGCTACTATTGGAATAAAAACTCTCTTGAATGACAGTACAAGCAGCTGGTCCTTCATATACACAGCTGGTTGACTCTGGTTCTACTTTTGTGTCTGTCTTTCCCTCTGCCCAGGTCTTTATTATGTCGCCAAGGATCTCAGACGTAAGGATCTTAATCCTCTCTTTCTTCTGGTCAATTTTCTTTGGTAGAAACAAATTTCCAGGTTCCCAAGCGCTGGTTCTTTCTATCTGCATAAAAAAAAAAAAAATAATAATCGGTGTGGACATAACTAAGCCTCTTCTTATATTTTACACCAGACGATTTTATTGATCTTAGGGAAATCCAAGTAATTCGCCAACCAAACATCCATCCATCACCTCATCCAGTACACTCTGAACAGAAGCATAAGGGCCTGAGGCTAGGTTATCAAATATTTAACGTGTGAGTGACCAGTCGCTTATCCCTGAGCAAAATAACTTGGAACGACAAACCCAACCCCCGGAGTAAAACGTTTTTGTTGCATCCAGAGTGCCTCGCCCCACTGAACCACCAGGCGTTTATCCAGAGGCAAAGGCACAAAAACTATCTCCATTAACCTCTTGTCAGCCTTGCACACACTTGCGTAGTTGATTCAGGCTGCTCCAGACTGGTTGTATATAGCGCTTGGTTGTCAAAGGGTTAAGTGGTGTTTGGGGGATGAGTTGCAAGTTTCGTTTGGCGTATTCATGGTGTGTGTGTGTGTGTGTGTGTGTGTGTGTGTGTGTGTGTGTGTGTGTGTGTGTGTGTGTGTGTGTGTGTGTGTGTGTGTGTGTGTGTGTGTGTGTGCTTATCCCTTATCTTCTCTCCTTCATACTTTCCTTCTTCCTCTTCCTCATCCAATCCAACCCTCCTCCCACCCTCACTCTGACCCTACACCCTACAACACCCCCTCCTCACCCCTCCCCACAATCAATCTCCCCGAACACCAGAAGCATCCTTGACCAAATAGAAAGAAGGTTTGCCTAAGAAAACACCTCGCTAAGAAATAACGATAATAAATAAGACGATAATGCCCTCACATATTTCCCACGCTACAAGATAACGATACTAAATAGCAAGATAATACCCCTCACATATTTTTTACGATATTCTGGGCTTTCGATACCCAAGGAATAAAAACCCTAATTGAAGTTTCAGGTGTTATAATGTTAGATTCTCGTGTGCTATTTACATAACATTAGTGGTAATTTGCGGACGCTGTAATGACTAGAGAGTATACTATGATATTCTTTGATACGCAGAGGCTCAGGACAGGAATATACACATGAGCAAGCACACACACACACACACACACACACACACACACACACATAGCAGGGGGCCATCACTATTAAGAAAGTGCGTTTGTTTTATAACGGTTTTCTTACAATCTCCAAGCCCCTCCTAACCTCACCTCCTGGCTGTGTTGTGTGGGTTTTATACTGTCTCTGTTCCTTCCAGCTCTTTATACTCCCCCTCCCTCAACCCCCAACCTTATCTCTCCCCAGCCATATTCCTATTTTGCACTGCCGAGTTTTATGTCATCCCCTATCCAAAACCCCAACCCATTCCCCAACTCCTCCTACTCCCCCATTTCTTTTATACAGTGTAGGATTTTATACTGCCCCACCCTTAGCCCCCTCCCCTACTTCCAAACCCCCTCCCCTCCCCCTACACTTGCTATGATCGATCCTCCACCCGATTAACATAACTGCCCTAGCACCAAACTCCATGGGGGGGGGGGCTTCTGGAGACTGCTAGGATTTCACTCAACTAAAAAAAAAAAAAAAAAAAAAAATTATCGTAAATATCGTAAACAGAATACTTAAAGAGTTACCTGAGATCCTTTTTAAACCCCCTGACTGCCACAGTGTCTTCCAGGTGTAGCAGGTAAAAGGTAAACTTATTTACTCACGGACGTCGAGTTAGCTGACAAGAAAACATCAGAACATACGTCTTCGATGACACACGCGAGAAGGATGAAGGTGACTGTCCTTTTTCAATTGTAATGAATGAGTAATGCAAGAGATATAGAAGGGTACGTAACACTGCAAAAGATTCGTGACTGAGTTTTAAGCTGGAGATGACTGCGCTTCCACATCTGCAACAAGTAATACTGCAAGGGATTTTGTACCAATAACCAAGACAGCAATAATTTTCTGATCATTCACACACACACACACACACACACACACACACACACACACACACACACACACACACACACACACACACAACACCCTCTCAAACACAGACAAACCTCCACACTAACGCCTTCAATGACAAATATCGGTGCCGTGTCTTGTGTCACCCCCGTTGCCATTTTCAACATTCATCATAAAATAATTGCAACTCGTGGACCTAAGCAAATGTGTGATTCAACAGCAGTGTCACTAATGGACAACCTTGTATAATCTGCATTTACTGAAGACCTAATGAGGCGGGGTTAAAAGCTGAGATTATACTCGTCTGGGAGTTTTATTTGTCTGTTTTTATTGCTCAGTTTACGCTTTTCTTTCAATGTTTTATTACTTGCCTTTGTTACGAGTGTCCTAGCAATTTATCTACCCAACTATCTATCTATCTATCTATCTACTGTATATACGGATATTATTTGCCTTCGTTACGAATGTCCTAACTAGCTATCTATCCATCTATCTATCTTTATATATATATATATATATATATGAGAGAGAGAGAGAGAGAGAGAGAGAGAGAGAAAGAGAGAGAGGAATGCTAGGAGAGTGGGACATTCACATGAAAAGAGAAAGGGGAAAAACTTGCCGAAAAAAAAAGTGTAAAAAAAACAAATGACTGTGAGTGATTGTGGTGGTGACGTTGGCTGTGGTAGTGGTGTTGATGGTGAGATGACAGTGATGGTGATGGTGATGGTGAAGGGGATGGCAATGGTGGTGGTGATACAGTGCTTGGAACGAGTGATGGTAATATTGATGGTGATGGTGATGATGGTGCAAGGGTGAAGAGTTTGAAGGTGATGGTGGTTATGGCGGTGCAAGGATTGGGAGGGGTGATGGTGTTGATAATGATCGTCATAGTAAATGGTGTTACTGGTAGTGATGATGATAGTGATGTTGGTGCTGTTGATGGAAATAGTAACAGCGGTAGTTAGAGTGCTTACTGTGAGAGTAATAGCAATAGTGATGGTGACGATGGCGATGGCGGTAATGGTGACGGTTGTGATAATGACAGAAATGATGGAAATACTACTAATAATGATGGTGATGAAGGTGGTGATGGTGCGAGGGGTAGATGAGGGAGATAAGAGTGGTGGTGATGGTGCAAGGCGTGGAAGAGGCAGGCAAGAGTGAGTACTGGCATGAACCCCAGACATCCAGCCTGCTACTACTACTGTGTTCCAATTATTCAACAAACAGGTTATGAAAATCGTCCTGGATAATTGATTTTTGGAAGTGAATGATGGAGGTCGGGGAGGGAAAGGAGGGGGAGAGGGAGGGAGAAGGGAAAGACAGAGGAGGGGATGGGTGAGGGATGGAGACAGAGGAGGGAGAGCGGAGAGGCAGAGGAGGGGAAGGGAGTGGGGAGAGGTGGAGGGGATGAGAGATGGAAAGAGACAGAGAGTGGGAAGGGGAATGGGGTGGAGGGGATGAGGGAAATTCGGGGGAGACTGAGAGTGATGGGGGAGGTGAAGAGAGGGAGGGTATGTGTTGGGGAGGGGGGTGATGTGGGAAGGGACGAAGGGGTGTGGGGAAAGAAGGGGGAATTGGGTGTAGAAGAGAGAATGGTTGTGCTTAAGGATGAAGAGAGAGAGAGAGAGAGAGAGAGAGAGAGAGAGAGAGAGATGGAAGTAAAGTCTCTCTCTCTCTCATCTCTCTCTCTCTCTCTCATCTACTTGTACAGAACACTTTTTTTTTTTTTTTTTTTACCTCAAGGATCATTTTTATCTGACTATCGACTTATCGCCCGGTTCCAATTATCACCCATTTTCCTTTTCCAGCTCTCTATCTATCGACTGAACATGCATTCTTTATCTATCGCCCGGATCTACCCTGTAATCTATCACCAGGATTTCGCTTATCTATCTATTTAACTGTCAGGTAGTATGTCTTCTTATCAGTTCTGTCTCTATCTCTATCTGTCTCTCAGTGTCTATGTCTTCTCTCTATATCTCTGTGTCTCTCTGTCTGTGTTTGATCTTGCTATCTGTCCTTCTCTCTCCCTATATATAATTCCTGTCTATGTATCTATCTATTGATCTGTGTCTATTTATCAATCTGTCAAATCTAATATCTTATCATCTATCTATGTCTTGTTTTCCTTTTGTTTATTGGTTGGACATTCCATCACTCAGTATATCAGTCGGATTTCCCGTGTGGAGGAGGAGGAGGAGGAGGAGGAGTAATTAAAATGAAAATATATTAATAATAATAATGAAAATAATAATAATAATAATAATAATAATAATAATAACAGTAGTAGTAGTAGCAATTATCATTTTCTCCACTCTCATTACCTTTCTTAACTCTATCATCGATGGAAGTACACAGATGTCAGCAATTAACTATCAGGCTATTTTCTCAGGCTCAGAGGTATCCCAGGTGCGCATATATTAAAGCCTATCTTGATTTAAAATGTACTTTCTCGAATGCATTTACCTTCTTCATTTTAGCTAGCACAGGACGAGTTTGTTCAATGAGAGATGCCATGATTCTGTGATCTTGACTTATGAGCTCGACCAGTGACCCCTATCTGCTATGAAGCTAATAAATAAATAAATAAGAATAAAAACGTTGCCCTGCTTTACTCCTAATTCACCGAAATCTTTATTAATTGCCACCGTAACCAAGAGTAAATGAACCGTCAAACTCAAAATATCTGACAGTCATTTCTGGTACACTTGCGAGCACTGGATGTAGTAAACCTGAATGCCTAGTTATAAAGCGCATTTTCGAGAGACGTAGGGAAACCAAACACAATTTTTACTCCCTGCTTGGTGCTGGAGAGGGACGCCTTCATGTTGTGGCACCGATATAACCAGGTGGCTCAACTGACTGGTTATACAAGCGTCCCTCAGCTACTTCCGCATTCCCCAAAAAGAAAATGGTGGACTGAACAAGGGCAGTTTAAGTCTGTAGTTCAATGGGCTCACATTTCCAACTACTACTAATCTCATCTTGGATTTATATACTGCCTGTCTAACCCTGGGAGACTGCCTACACGTCCACCACCAAAATATTAATTAGTTCATCCATCTTTATCCAAAACCAGAAATGACGAAAATTACTCGATACTCAAAAACATCAATGACCTCTGATATTCTCCCTTGTCCTACTGAGCCCACAATTACCCTATATCCACAGTCTCGATAAAATTTCAATGCATTTATTTCCGATCTCTCCTTGTGTAAGTTACTGAGGGTAATTTCCTTAGGCGTGGGGGCATGAGAGATGGTGGAGGAGGGACGAAGTAGACTTACTAACAGCGCCTATCAACAACTCGAAGACTATTAAAACATAATTAATTTTTGGCAAGTCACAACCCTCCCGTAAAATACAAAATCAACAATCTAATTTATAGCCAGGTCCCTAATTGTATAGCTAGGTGAACAGGGATATAGGAGAAACAGTCTTTGCCCATGAATTTGACTGTCCTAGGAATCGAACTTTTTTTCTTTTTTTCCCCAAAGTTGAGGGCTTGGTGTGGTAATTGGTAAGGGGAGGGGGAAGGGGGAGCGGAGTGGAGGGGGGAGCGGAGTGGAGGGGGAGGGGAGGAGGACGAAGGGGAGGGGCAGGGGCATTAGGATAGGGAGGGGAGAGAAGGCAGGGGGATGAGGAAAGGAAAAGGGGAGGAGGAAAGTG
>NW_027644319.1:0-4995 GCF_032717465.1 Coenobita brevimanus
GTTTATTTTCTGTATCTACCCTCCTCTCTTCCTGTTTCTGCTATCTTTCTTGTCACTTTTCATCTCTCTCTCTCTCTCTCTTTTATTTTTTTAGGTGACTACATTGAGTGACAAGCCTAATGGTTTCCTGTAAGCCAGGAAACCATTTACATTGCTGGGTGGTAATCATATAACCAGCCCATATGTGTTCCCTACATGTCAGCAAGTGGGTTGGCAGAGAGTTAGTACTCCTCCCCATAAAACAGCCAACTCAGAGACAGATGATCACCCCTTATGGGATTATGGCATCAGGCTGTAGATATAGAGAGATACATAAAAATATTCAGGGGACAGTTGATATTCAAAAATATGTTAAAATAGTAACATTCATCCTAGCATTCAAAATCACTAACTGATTCTTTACCATTCCATATACAGTACTGTACTGTACCGTATTTGTTAGGTCCCTGTGACATTAATCAGCCAAGTGTACAGTGCAGATAACTTTTATGTTATGCCTTTTGCTTTTATACAATTTAAAAGAAAAGTAGCACTGAAGGATGCATAGAGTTCTTGGATGGTGTCAGATCTCATTTGTTTCAAGTAAGTGCCAACTTTGCTTGGAATCTGTATGTGTGATATCTGCTATTTTGAAGAGTCCTCTACATTCTTATGTTGTTTTGCATATGCCTGAAATCATGTTGGTTGGCTAATATATCTCACTGTTTGTGTGACTTTCCAGTGCACTCAGTCTTACCCTGGCATCAGAGTTTGTATGACTTTCCAGTGCACTCAGTTTTCTATCTATCTATCTATAGCCCAACGCCCTAATCCCGCAAAGGGTGGCCGGAGACAAAATGCCTCCAAGTCGCTCTGTCACCCGCCATTTGACTACCCTCCCCCAACTCACCCCCTCCCTCATATACCTCTCAACTCCATCCCTCCACCTCATCCTCGGTCTACCCCTCCCTCTTCCTCCCTCCACCTCACCTACATACACCCTCTTAGTCAGTCTTTCATTCTCTTTTCTCTTCACATGTCCAAACCACCTCAGTGTATTTCTCCTAATCTTCTCAGTCTTATCCTGGCGTACTACAGTATTCTCTAACTTTCTAGGAACCAGTGCCTCAGCTCCACTGGCAGCTGGCCTTTGTGCCCTGGCTTTAGAGGCAAACCCTGACTTAACATGGCGTGACATGCAGCATCTTGTGGTCAGAACGTCTCGATATGAGCCACTGCAGCAAGAGGATGGCTGGTTTGTCAATGGGGTTGGCCGGAAAGGTGAGTTATTAATGACTATTTATGCATACCTAAAGCTGTTCAGCATTTGCATATTTATATTTGCACTTATTTTAGGAAGCATTATTGTTGTGTAACTACAGATCTAGGCAGTCATAAACAAATGCACTAACCCTGCCAGCATGCTTAGCTGTACTGTATACACGGTGATATACCCAAAGTGTAGGCTGCCTCTTTCTTATTCTTATGAATTGTCATACTTTAGTGAATGTGCTGTAATATATTTGTACTGTGTGGTGATGTAGAATAATTAAGTAAAGTCTGGTAAATTTAGAAAGTAGTCTTGCACAGCTTTTCATATGATGTTCAGTAAAGACACTGTTCATCACAAAGATATATACAAGTACAGTATTTCTTAGATGTTACAGTATGCAGTATCTTTTCCATAATACAGAACTGCAATTATTCTGTAGTTGTAGCTTACCTGCAATGCTTCTTCAGAATGATAACTTGGTATTCCTCCTTCTTAACTTTCCAAAAACAAATCCTCAGATTCTTGGATGCAGGTGCTCCATTGAGAATTCTGTGTACATATGAAAGTCTAAAATTTTACTGGGGGCTGTATTTTGAATGGCCTAGTTGGATATTAAAGACAGTACAGTTACTGGGATTGCATGGTTTACATGTTGTAGTTTATATACAGACATTCACTAACAATGCATTTGATACGGCACTAACCAGATCAGGTACTCTACCATGTTACCAAAATGCATGCATTTGGCTATACTAACTCATATATACTATATTTTAGATTAAAGTGTAGCTTAGCAATTGTTTCATATTGACTAAACTGAGTGTAAGCTTTGTTGAAGACAAAAATTTTTTGTACAGGTTATTTCAGTAAAGTCTTTGCACATATCGACAACCTGTTTGTTTAAATTACAGTACTTCACAGTATTGGCTTTAAGCATCCCTGCATGACGGAGTCACTGAAATTTTCCCATTGATGAAACTTTACATCGGTGTATTATATTTTCTTGATCATCATCATCATCATCATCATCATCACCATTTGTTTTTCCCACCCAAGGATATTCAGATTAATAAAATGTGGAAAAAATCATTGACATCTGTCAAGCATATTGGAGCATGCCTTTGCAGCTTGCTGTGTGTAAGGTTGTGTGCTAATCTCTGTTAGCCTGATCAGTGTTGCTTTCCTGACTTAGCGAGCCGTTAGCTCAGAGTTCAGTGCATGATGGAAGTGCAAGCCATCACAAGACTCGAGACAAAAGTAGACAGACAGACAGAGAAGCCTCATCGCAATGGACACTCAGGTCACAGATTAGACCCGCCACACCATGCATCTAGTGCAAGGTAACGTCATTGATGAGCATAATCTCTTTTACATATCAGTAACAATCTACTTTGACTGTTCAACTCATGTCTATTTGACTCTTGGCTATGGGTTGACCCTGCTTTGTGTTGACTATTCTGCTAAACTTCAGAGCAGAGTACAGTACAGCACAGTGGTTATTTTCTGCTTACCCTTTTTTTTTCTGTAAGAGTCTACATTTCCAGTCTGAATGGGTTTAACAGCCTCTGCTCCAGTGCCTTTTGCAATCTGTCCAGATATCCTTATTCTTCTAATCTCTTATGCTTCAAACTGGGCTCTATATTTCATGCTGTGTGTGTGTGTGTGTGTGTGTGTGTGTGTGTGTGTGTGTGTGTGTGTGTGTGTGTGTGTGTGTGTTTTATGCCTTTAGTCATCTAAATTTTTTTCATTTTGATAACTTTGGATCTTTGTATGGTGATATTCTGTAGCATGTAAGCTAAAATATTAGGTCATTATTTTAATTTTCATGTATAAAATGTTCATTAGTGGATTTTTCAGACATAGTAGTTTTTTTTATTTATAATATATGATGTAATTGGTTATTGGTACTGTACTTTTTGATACAGTAGTTTATAATTTCTGCCACTGATATTGTGTGACAAATTGTCAGGTACAATGTGTGTTGAATCTAGAACTATTGGATCAGCATTTCATACTGGCCTTAATTTACTTTTAACTTGTGAGTGCTGTTAATGCTGTGTCATTATTGACTGAAATATGCCTCCTACAGTGAGTCACAAGTTCGGATATGGATTGATGGATGCAGGAGCACTTGTTGACTTGGCTGAGAAGTGGATCACTGTCCCTCCTCAGCATGTTTGTCAAAGTATAAAGGACCGCACAGACAGGTGAGCCCCCAACTATGTATGAAAGCTAAGTACAGTACTGTATGATGGCAGCTAGTTGAGAGAGAAGTTAATCCATTAGCCAGGTTATTAGTACTGTATTATAATAATTATTATATATATATTTTCTCATGGCTAAAGATCATGAAGGTATCTGTTCCCAATTGACTGTCACTAAATTTCTTAATACTGTTTTGCTCTTATTAAGATGCTACTACTCTTTTCCTCTTATGTTTTTACTTTTATTCTTTCACTTTAAGACTCTTTCACCTGTCTTTGTCCTGCTTCTGTCAGTTTCACCTTACGTGTACAGTACTATCAAATGATCGCAATCATCTTCATTCTCATGTCATGTAAAAACCCAGGTATCTTTCTCTCTGTGGACACATAACCATCCTGACTTCAAACCTGCCTTTACTCTCTCTTTCTCCACACTGTTTGTACCTACTAGTAAACACTTCATGTGATTGATGTGTAATAAAATACTAATACAGGTAAACAGCGTATGAGGCGTTTAGTCGAATAATGACAAATGTGCCAAATATCTGCCATTTTTTATCCTGTGGAAACGTTCTCATGGCATGTTTGTCTTCAAAACATGATCAAAAGTCCCATACAGGAAAATAGATTCTTGTCCCAACATGCTGCAGGTTGGCACACGTGGCCTGTCTCTCCTAAGGAAAGTTGTAGTGGAAGAAAGACGAACATACCAGCAAGCACTCCTCCAGGCTGCCAGTGAGCAGTGGGTCTCATGATGTCACATTCACATCCAATCAGTGGCCGTATTTTGTGGGTATGTCGGCTGGTGGGTGTGGCTAGATCCTGCCCTTCCCAGTTCTGTTTACATTGTAAGCCACACAAACATGCTTTTGGTTTATTATATTATTTTCGCCTCAGATTTACAGACATCACGGCATGAGTGACTTACATAGTGATGACAACCAGGAGTTCCCTGAGCATACATGGAAGCAAAAACATGATCCATCATCTTGGAAATATGCAATTGCCAAGCAAAAATGAAATGCTGGGAAAGCATACATGAGTTATAGCATGAATATGGAAGTGCCAGCTAGGAAAATCGTTCCTCCATGTAAGTGTGGGTGTTGCAACAACTTGGGCAATGATGAAGTGAGTGATCTGTTTACAGCTTTTTGGACAGTGAGTGATTACTCGTGTAACAGACAGAACAGTCACATTGCCAGTCGTGTGAAAAGTGTTGGTATGAAGCAGCCTTGTGTCATGGGCCATAAATCACGCGAGTCACTTAAAATTAGTTATTGTGTTGAGTATGCTAATGTGACTTATGATGTTTGTTGATCATCAGTCCTCAGCATTCACTGTTTAGGTGAGCATAGAGTTCATTCTGCACTTGACAAAGTAACTGTAACTGGATCAGTGGCAAGTGACAAGCAAGGCACAGGTCCCATTCTGAAGCAAGTTAATGATGAACAGAAAGCACTAGATCGACGATATACTGTACTAGAGTACTGTTAATCCCCCCCCCCCACAGGACTTAAATACATGCAGCAATACTGTACG
>NW_027644320.1:0-53400 GCF_032717465.1 Coenobita brevimanus
TGGGTTGGTGATTGTCCTTCTTTTCTTTTTTGTAGTTATTTTCAATTCTTTTTTTTTTCATAGAGGTACTGCAGGGTTTAATAACTGAACAGCATTACAGTATAACCTGATATATCATATGTCTTTTACTTTATTCTTATGTGTCTTAACATATTTTACCAGTTCTGATTTTTAAAACATTGTTTATTGAAATCGGGCTGCTGGTTAACGAGTTACAACGAAACAAATTTTTAACACTTTGTCTCAAAACATTGATTTGGTGCGTTCATCGTTTTTTGACTCAACGCCTCATAGTCACTACTCGTTATACGATGGGGTTACGTCAGGTCATACCTTAAAGTATTACGATTTTATCGTAAATCGGGAGATTGCAATGCATTGTAAAAGGGGGGTTACATCAACTCAGTTTCCCAAAGTCACCTACCCAAGACAGAAACAAAAATGACGACCCACCTTAATCACTTCCTGTGTCGGTCCAAGTCATCTCCAAGACCAAAACAAACACTGTCACACCAATACAGGCGGCGTTACTCACGTACAGTAAATCATTGCAACAACACAACAATCACACTTGCGTAACGTTGGCCTGGTGCTACACGATGTATAGGCCTACTGTAGCACGATGGTTGGCTGAGAGGTGACAATAGCAGGGGGGCACACGTGAATGAGTGGAAAAGACAGGCCTTTGAAGGGATGACGGGACTGCAACTGAACCAAAACAATGCTCTACATGCTGAGGCCACTATCTTGCCTGAGACAAGCGACTGTCGCCTTGCGTGTGCCTGGCGCTTCGTACGAAATTTTCCAAGGGCAATATCGTTATACTGTAGCTGGAAATTCATCACAAATCAGATTTTGGAGTGGAACTTTTCTGTTATCATTGTAGCGAATTATCATATACCGAATCAACATATAACGAGTAGTGACTGTATTCTCATGGCATATATTTTCATTATATTTCTCCTTTGACACACCAAAATAGTCTAATACTGTACATCAATCACAGAACCCTACCCACCTGTTCCATCATATTTCATTTCATAACACCGAACTCCCAAGTGTATGTTTCAGCACTTATCCATATGATACCAAAATCTGTTTCTCTTAATTTTTTCATTATACAATGTGGGTTCATTTTCTAGAGTCACTTAAGCATCACACATATATTGACCTTGAACATTTATTGTATGCATAGAATCACTCAGTTTTCCCTTCCATTCATCATCATCAGCTTTTCAACTCCTCCTTTGCCCCATTCACAAGCACTCAGACCTGTTATTACACATGTTATACCTTCTCAGTCATCCATCCATTTCATGATTCATAGATATTATAGTGTTGCATATTTCCTTGAATAGTGTACTTGTACCATAATTTCATTACCAAATCATTTTCATTGTTTAAGACTTGTGTATTCCACGCAGCCTTGCAAATCTACCAAGAATTACAAGGTCCCAGCAAATGTGGGTCCCAGCTTTGAGGTTTCTGTATATTTGTTTTATTGGTAGCTCATAGGTTAGTGGAATTCCTGTACCCACAGCTTCCCATCCTGTAATGTAGGAATTATGTATGCATAAGGAATGGGCAATTGTATTACAAATTCTGTACAGAGTAAGCCCTCCTCTTTCATGGATAAGGGCTAACCTGGGGGAATGTGTACACAGAATTCATGCACAGTGGCCCTTTTAAACCATTGTTATGAAGCTTCTGTGATAATCAGGTCTCCAGCCAGATCCCTACTTGCCTACTGAAAACCTCCTATGACCCCAGCTAGATGACAGATATGCTTCCTAAAGGCATAGCATATTGTATAGAAATTAAGCTGACATAACACAGTAACAGGCCTTTACTCAGCCATTGGAAGAGTTCAGTGGAGACATGTACATTCTATGAACAAAGCAAGAGTGACTGACAGGGTATATTGTACAGCACTACCAGAGATGCACACAGGGCACTAGGCAAGCAAAAGTCAATAGCAGGGCAGTACTGGAGACGCTGAGGCCTATGCTTTACAAAAAGTAACTGGCAGGGTCCACTTGAGAGAGAGAGAGAGAGAGAGAGAGACACACACACACACACACACACACACACACACACACACACTAGATCTGTCTTCCTTAGAAGAAAGGAGAGAGGGGTGACATGATTGCAGTGTTGAGGGCCATGACTTGAGTAGAAAAAAATGACAGAGAAGATCTGTTTGTTTGGGATGGGAGTGTAACAAGAGGATATGACTGAAAATGCCAAGTTGCTTGAAGGATGTCAAGAAATATAGTTTTATATATAGATGCATAGACCTGTGGAATAGCCTGGACAAAGAGATCGTCCAGTCTAAAAATTAAAACGAGTTCAAAGCAAAATTTAACTTATCGAGAAAAAGAGATGGGACCCCACAGATGTAGCTCATTTACTGTATATCACAACTAGGTAAATACACACACACACACACACACACACACACACACACACACACACACACACACACACACACACACACACACACACACACACACACACACACTGTGCGACTGAAGAAAAACTCTCTGGCAGGGTACAGCACTGGGTAGTATCATTAAAGACACACAGGGCACTAGCCTAGCATAAGTCACTAGTAGGACACTGCTGGATATACATACAAGCCATTACTTTAGAAAAATCACTGACAGGGTCCACTGGAGATGCACACTCTGTATGGCCAAGGCAAAACTCACATGCAGGGCTCATGGAGACTCACACAGCACAGTCATACCAAAGTTCAGTAGAATGGCACCACTGGAGATATACACAGGCTACTACCTAACAAAAAGTCACTGTCAGGGGACTACTGGATTGTAGATAATAGCCACTGCACCCGTCAGCGTGCATAATTAGGTTTTTACGCAGGATAGTGTAGCAAATCAACAGGGGGTCAGTCACAATTACATATGTCCTCATCAAGGCAGAAATGATGCGCAAGATGGCGGTGTAAGCATCACTGTGCTGATTTTTTAAACTACCTTGCTTATTTTTGACACAGGTAATGGATTCCTCAGCAAATTTTGGCACAGCATGTAGGCACTGTGTAAACAGAATCTGTGCAAGTGAGGCTCATGTAGAGGAAAGTTTACTGTCTGTCTATCTCTGTATGTAGCCAGATGCCTTAATCCCATATGGGTTGGCCACTATAACTCTTTTCATACTGCTTTTTTCTTTTTTCATTTTTTTGCAAACTTTGTTTTATTTATATTGCATATTTAGAAAATAATAAGTTGTACCATGTTGACTTTCCTCTATCAGATCCATGACAGTGCAATAAATTAGAAATACAGTATTCCTAGGTTTTATCCACCATCCTCTCACTTAATCCTAAACAGAGGTATCCCAACTGTTAATGGAGAGTCAGTAATGGCAGAGATCACAACAGACGGATGTGCTGGGACATCAGCTGAGGTGCGCTACCTTGAACATGTCCAGGCTCGCATCTCTCTTCGCTTTCTACCTCGTGGCAACATCAATATCAAACTCATCTCTCCCTCAGGTGACACGTTTGCCTTCTTTTATAGTGGAGTCATTGTTTCATTATTATACTTTATTCCGTTTACAGTAATGGTGCTCAGTAACTAATGTTTTGCTTATAAACTTGCACTGCATGTTTCTTGGGTCATAATAATTTTCATCACCTGTTAATTCAATTTAGAAGAGACTTTGTTTCTTTTCTCCACGGACTTGGCTGTTCACAGTAGTCTGATAGGATATTTCTTTCCGTTATCGTATTTCTGTCTTTCTCTTCCCTTTGCTCCATTTGTGGATTTCCACATTGGCTGTTACCTTCATTGTCCATCTTTTTTATATTTCATGAAACAGAGCACCTGCCTTGGTAATTTCTTTTTATTAATTTGAGCTTTTCATATCTGAGACACTCCTGCTTCAAACTACCAGATTTACTTGGATCTTCAGTTTACATATGACTAAATGTAATACCTGTAGACCTATAAGTTAAAAAATATCATGTAACTGTATTTGAGTTTGGTCATGGTAGATATGAATACAGTAATGATATTTTATTTAGCACAGTAACTGTAAAATTCCATAATTATTTGGTCCACTTTAGGACTGAACATTATCTGCAGGAAGAGTTTTGGGCAGAATGAACTCCTTCCCATGCAGATGAGGTACAAATGGAGAAGGGGTGCCTGTATATTGCGTGTGAAAGGCAGTGGGTTTTAATGGCATTGTTTTTGTCTGTCAGAACCTGTATATGCCATCAATAGAACCAACAGGGTGCAGATATATGCACACAAGCTTATGAAAGGGCATATTGCCAGCATGCATTGGAAATGTTCACCATGCATTAGGTTTGTGAAACACAGTTAGCATGTGAGTCACCATATGTGTGTGTGCCAGAATCTGTAAATGGTATCAGTAGAACCAACAGGATGCAGACATATGCAAACATATGAAGGGGCAATACTACCAACACCTGATTTAAATGTCCAGTGTGTTTTAGGTTTTGGACCCTAGATGTAGGACACAAGTAGCTTGCCAGTCAAAGATGTTACCACCATGTCACCATGGTTTTAGTACCAGTATGAAGTATGAAAATGCACTTAAACTTTGAAGGTAGGAAAGTGGTTCTCAATTATATTTTTCAAAATGCAGTTTCTCCAGATCTAATTATGATAGAAACTTATAGTATGCTTTATACTATTCATAGAAAGTTGTTCTTTACAATTCTGCAATAAAAAACACATTTTTGAAAAATCTGTAAGTGAAAACCAGCTGAGAGTATACAGGTAGTGTGTATAATTTATTTCACATGCAGCCTTTTTTTTTCCTTAAAACTTCTATAGCTCCCAAACTAGTAGGTTTATCTAATTTGTTTGTTGCATCATGCTCAGAGGCACATATTCTTTTTATCTGTATTATAGATTTATGCACATAACGTCAGAACCAACTTGCCTAACCCTGGGCTCCTACTATCCTTATGGAGCAACGTAGGATTGGATGATGGATGGATGGACATCAGGTAGCTTTGATACAGGAAGAGTGGAAAGTTAGTGGCATCCACATGAAAATTCAGCATTTGGAACATTTCATGACATAGGTTTCATAACAGTGTGCCTAAATTTACATGCCTATAAAATGTTCAGCCAGACAAGTTCTGAAAATGACTTCTGGGCTGGCATGCATGCACAAGCACCTGAATGCAGTGAAGCACACAAATTCTTTGGAAAACATTTTATTTTAATGCAAATTGTACAGTGTTATAATGTAACAATGGTTTTATGAATCATTACTTACAAAATTTAAATGATCATCTTAGCATCTAGAGAAGAAGTCATTGCTCTAGTTTTCTTAGGTACAAAGTTACTAGCCTCTGAAAAGCCTGACAATCAGGTTGGGCTGAGCCACTCATTGTAATTTTCCACCCATACACCAACAGTAAACTTCACTCGCTGACTTGTAACAGTTCATGTAATGCAAAATACCCACTTGACCCAGCCAGAGTTGTAATAGGGTTGACTCTTCTCAGATGTTTATGAAAATTAACAAAATGACCCTCTGCATGATCGTAGATGTTAGTGAAGGCCTGTCCCCTGCAAGAAGGGTGGTGGAGTGAAGGAGAAGGGTAAATTCAGCTACTAGTTCACCAAGTTCACGTTCAAATGAACTTGAGCCAACAACAATAACAACTAGAAGGCACACAGAGAGCACATACCTCCACCAATGCCGTTGCCATTGAAAAAGATCCGGATCTGGTTCTGTGGAGATATTATGTGGAATATATAGGATCCGAATCCACCCTAATACTGTATTTAATCAATTGTTCCTTGACCCATGGCCCACTCTTCTGCAAAATTTTATTGAAATTCATTGAGAGCTTTTGGAGATATTATACATAGGATCCAGATCTGCCACCAAATTTAACCACTTCTTTCTTGGCCCATGGCTCACCCTTCTATCAAATTTCATTGAAATTTACTGAGAACTTTTGGAGATACTGTCCGGACAAACAGACAGACAGACAGATGAAACTGCCATAGGCTGAGTGCTTGCCAGATGGATTCCCCTTCCCTCCTCTTCCTCCCCTCTTGCCCTCTCCCCCCTCTTCCTCCCCTTCCCTCTTACCCCCCTCTTCTCTTCCCCCCTGGCCGGATGGTTCCGATTGTCTGCTTAGTTTTCACTGGCGTGTGGGTAGCAGAGCACTCGCCGGACGGATCCGATTGTGTTTTCTTAGTTTTCAGCAGCATGTAGGCAGTCATTTGGTGAAATTTTTTGTGCTTTGTTGCAAAGCACAGGATCGGTTTTGGAAGCTATTAATTGCATTGCTGGGTGCACCAGATGTTTTTCTTCAATTTGGTAAGGGAAAAAATATGATTGTCAAAATATGAAAAAAATGGTGGAGGAACGGGCTGGCCACTGGGTTGCAACGATTTCTGGACCCATGCCCATTGAGGGGTTTCAACCCCCCACCCGACCCAGGGCCTTGGACCAATATTGATGAAAAATATTAGGCTTCCAGGATTTATGGATATCTACCTTCTGAATTTTTTTTGGAACAGTTGGTGCAAAATTGTGACCTGTAGAGAGCAGACAGACAGGCAGACAGACAGGCAGACAGACAAACGTATGGAACTGACCAACATGCTTGCCAAATCTTTCGATTCTGGGAAGCAGCAAACATAGGTGAATACATAACATCCTCCAACTTCGTTGGCAGAGGTAACAACAACAAAAACAGCGACAACAGTAACAAAGCACTGCAACATACACTCATAAAGTAGAGAATTTGAAAACAGACATCAGTTACTTGTAATCAAAATAAAAAACAGGAGTCAGAGAGTTCATGCCACTGCCAGTGATCACACTGGAGAACTCAGATCACCACCATAACTTATTCAACTCCTTCTTGGTCCATGACCCACATATTCACAAAATTTCATGAAATCCATCAATAACTTGTTGAGATATCTTGCAGACTAACAGACAAAAAACAGTCCTGAAGTGGGACTCAAGCTCAGATCACCACCAAAATATAATAAACTCTTCTTTACCCCACGACCCACATACAGGTATACCCCGGCTTAACAATGCAATTGGTTAAGTAAAAACCCATCGTTAGGCAGGGTATCGTATCTCGGGGTAGGTTTAACATGTAAAGTATAGGGATGCGTTTTTGAGCCTTGGGTATCCCCCCCCCAACCAAGTAATAAATCCACCCAAAAGAGTCCAAAAACAAGTTTAAAGCCAGTCTAAATGGCCTAACCACTGGAAAAGAAGCTAACCTAAGCCTAACACCTGTAAATAACTCACTAAAACCAACAAATGAAATCTGAAAATCATCAAATATAAGTCTGGAAAAATCAGGCTTAGTAAACTGTACCCCAAAATGACAATGTTCACCCCACCTATGGATAAAACACATTAATCTAAGTCTACAAACAGTTTATAAATTAACCTAAACACACAATTTTAGTCTAAAATATCATCAAAATCGGTAAAAAAAAAAAGAATAAATAATAACCCATTGTTAAATTGGGGTTTGGTCATCATTAGGCAGAGTATGGTGGAATGTCTCCACCCATCATTAAGCCAGGGTATCGCATCTAGGGGTATCGTATATCAAGGTATACCTGTATCCACAAAATTTCACTGAAATCCATCAGTAAGTTTTGTAGATACCTTGTGAACGAACAATCAGTCAAACAGAGGTGAATACATAACCTCCTCCATTGTTGTTGGCAGAGGTAAAAAGGCCTTTCTACCAGGAAAACTGCCCATCAGTCTTACAACTCTCATTTTCATTCATTCATTCATCATCCAATCCTACCTTGCCCCATGAGGAGCATAGGAGCCTGGGGCTAGGCAAGTTGGTCCTGACATTTAAGATGAGAGTGACCAGCCTCACTCATCCCTGAGTGGCATTACTTGAGCAGTAAACCCCAACCACCCCTTGGATATAAGCCTTCACCGGCTAAATCTGATTGGAACTCTGTAATTACCCACTAGACCACCAGTTGCCAAAATTTGGTTATATGGTTACTACCCTGCATAGTAAATGGTTTCATGGTGTACAGGAAACCATTTGGCTTGTCACTCAGTGTAGAGTCACCCACAGGCAGAAGAAAGAGGAAAGATTGAAGGAATGAAAGACAGAAGAGGGAGTGTAAAGTCACCCATAGGCAGAAAGACAGGGAAAGAAAGAAGAGGATGGAAGGAAAGCAGGATGGAGGAGAGGAAAGGGCAGACACCTAAAAGCAGCACTACATCGAGTGAGTGAGTGGTGAGTGCTCCCACCTACCACAACTCTCACAAAGCAGTAAATTGCTGGTGCTTGCAAGTTTTACTGATAATTTCTTTTGTTTACCTATTTATCACATGCAGGCAACCCCTGGTGTCTGAAGGGGTTATGCCAAGGAAAGATAATTTAGATAATGATTTTTAGGATACTAAGCCATAACATGGGTTACATGGGGTTATGTCAAGTGGTCACTGAGGGTTACTGAAATGTGACTCAAGTCACCATCCCCAACGTACTTATTCAGTCAAAATACTGTACTGTACACTCATTGCACACTTATATCAAAATGATACCTGGACCAGGTCTTAGAAAACACATTGGTTATATTGGGTTATGTCAAACATCTGTAGATGATTATACTCAAATCAACAGGAATACTGATTTGGTTAAAGGGTGTTTGTGCAAAAAACACAGTACGGGCACACAGTTCAGAGGATTGGCTGGGATTTGTTTGTCCCGTAGTTCATATAATTGAAAAAAAATCTTTCAAAGAGATATTTTGTGAATTGGGAATTTGGATAAACTGGAGTATTGATTTTGTTAAAGGGCTCTTGTACAAAAAATGATAATTCAGGTAGGCAATAATCCAGATATCAGTAATATTGATATTGGATGTGTTCTGTTATTTGTCAGATGTGCCATATTTTGGCAGCATTCTTCAAGTTATGTAAGCCATTGAGCGCCAGCCCAAATTATTTTTTTTTATTTTTTTTATTTATTTATTTTTTTTTTTTGCACCCAGGTCCGGCCAGTTTTGGCATTTTGAGTGTTTACCAGAAACCCATCCCATATCAGTAGTTATGGTTGTAGGTGGGGACGCACACCATTCACTCACTCAGTGTAGTGCTGCTCTGGGTGTCTGCCTTTTCGTCTCCTCTTTCCTTCCACTTCTGTCTTTCGTTCCTTCATTCTTTCCTCTTTCTTCTACCTACAGGTGACTTTACACTTCCTCTTCTGTCTTTCTACCTTCTTTCTATCCTCTTCCTTCTGCCTGTGGCTAACTCTACACTGAGTGAAGCTGGGGGAGGCAGTGGCTCATTTGGTAGAGAGGTGGCCTGCAGTCCTACCGGATTCAGGTTCAATTCCCGGCTGGGGCAGAGAACAGTTTAAGGATTTGAATTTCAAAAAATCAGACTTTACTGATCTACCAAAAGACCCGCCGACATGCCGTAAAAATACCCCCGCTAATACCAATACACCAGTCCTATATGAGACAGCCCTAGCATGTATTCAATGTGGATGGTGGGTGTTAGCACTGAAGTGTGACATGTAGAGGTGTATGGTATGTAGGAGGACTGCTGGGCTTTGGAAGCAGGCTGTAAAGCCTGTGCCCAGAGTTGGACACATTAAAAAAAAAAAAAAAAAAGTTTCCTGTACACCTGGAAACCATTTGCTATGCTGGGTAGTAACCATATAACCAATTTGTGGCAACTGGTGGTTGAGTGGGTAATTAAAGTGCTTCATCGGATTGAGCCTGTGTAGGCATATGTCCAAGGGATGGTTGGGGTTTATTGTTCACATATTGCCACTCACGGATGAGTGAGGCTGGTCTCACTCATCATAAATGTCAGGACCAACTTGCCTAGCCCCAGGTTCCTATGCTCCTCATGGGGTGACATACAATTGGATGATGGCTGGATGGATGGATTCAAGAAAAACACTGTCTTAGCACTTACTGAGGTCATTGTATAGTCCTGGCAGGGGGGGATCTCACCCTACGCTCCAGCTGTGTGTTTGAACATTCTACCACTTGAGCTGATTTGGGCATGCCACAGCCACCCACAGTGATTTAGGGTGAATTTGATGATGACAATAGCCTACCAAACATAATGCCACCACATAATGTCATTTTTGTTATATAATGCAGTAATACTGATCATGAAAGTTGGACTGTTCAACTAAGTCACGTAACAGTGGTGGTAACAGTATGTGTGGCAACGCTGCGATTGATTTGAGATGTTGCCATGGATTCCATGACACTCCGACTCGGAGACGATTACGCACCGATCACTGTCTGTAATTCGCAATAATATGAGTGTCACTGTTAGTTGTCAAGCACTATATTCATTGTATGAATGAGTGTCTCTGTATCTGAATAAACGAATATATGCACACACAATTAGTTATGAATTAATTGAAAGAATGAGAGCCATTATCATGTGTTTTACTTATATTTTTATACAAAATTATTTTTGTTTGTATACACTTATTTTAAGTTCTTTTGCAGCATCCTTTATCGCAGTTACCACAGTTTTTAATAGTGCTCTAAAATGTGGTAGTCTGTGAAATACTGATCATATCATAGTACAACGTCACAATCCTTACAGTATGACCATGTTTCTTTCCTTTTGTTCTGGGGACGGCCAGTGGTGTGTGTGTGTGTGCAGACATGGCATTGTCGGTGTCACGAATTCGCGTGAGCGTATTTATAAATTCGTGACATTTTTCATCAGTGGGAAAACCACGAATTCTGGTGGAGTTCCCACTGCGTATCTCTCAGTTCAACCGTCCTCGCGTTCACTTGGTTGGGGGGGTTTTCAGAACATTTTTCACTGTTTCATAAGTGATCATCCTTGCGCGCGACATTAGCGCCTTAACTGAGTGATTTATTGTGGGCGTGTATCACTCACTTTCTTTCTGTTGACCGTTGAAGCAAACACGGCCAGCCCCAGCCCGTGCCTCATAGTTTGAATTTAGTCAGGCTTTGATCGTCGCAAGAGCAGGTTCGCGTGCTCAGATGAAGCAGCACCGCCGTTGTACAGCGAGTTCCTGAAATCTCCACCTAGACTGTGAATCAGCGAAGAGGTTTAGCGTATCGCAGCGTCCGTTCTACACTTTTTTTTTTTTTTTTTTTTTTTTTTTTTTTTTTTTTTAAAATGCGAGGAAGAAGGAACCAAAGGCCATGAGCCCGCAGTAACAGTTCCCTCCAAGAGAAAAACAAAATACAATATAGAGCCAAATTCAAGATCCAATCATTTTGAGATGCCTGGACACACTGCGTTTGAAAGACTGGAGATCATAGGCAGCAGGAAATACAGACAGAGGGAGACAGTTCCAGAGCTGACCTGTTGCATAAATGAAAGACTGGGAGTAACGGTTAACTCTTGCATTAGAGAGTTGGACAGAAAAAGGATGAGAGTTTGCTGCCAGACAGGTGCTACGCGCCCGTCGTAGAGGTGGAGGAATGCAAGCAGACAGTTCAGAGGAGCAGTGATCATTAAAGTAGCGATAGAAAAGAGATAAAGATGCAACAGTGCGGCGAAGAGACAGAGGTTGAAGGGAGTCAGTAAGAGGAGGAGAGTTAATGAGACGAAAAGCCTTTGACTCCACCCTATTGAGAAGAGCTGTATGTGGGGAGCCTCCCCACACATGAAAGTTGTACTCCACACAGGGGCGGATAAAACCCCTGTATAGAGTCAACAATTGTGCAGGGGTAAAGAAAGAGCGGAGTCGGCTTAGCACACCCAATCTCTTGGAAGCAGATTTTACAAGAGATGTAATATGATCTTTCCAAGATAAGTCCCGAGTAAATGAAACCCCAAGCATGTTCAAGGATGATGCAGGATTAAGCTGAATATTATTAAACATTAGTGGGTATACCTGTGGAAGATTTTGTCAGGTTGATAGGTGTAAGAACTGAGTCTTAGATGCATTAAAGACAACGATATTATTTTTACCCCAGTCAGAGATACGAGCCAAATCAGACATTAGGTGTGCCACAGCCTCATCCCTTGCTTGTTGAAGTAACTGTTGAGATGGGCGTTGCGGGAACCGAATGGAAAGGTGAAGGGTGGAGTTGTCAGCGTATGAGTGGATAGGGTTAGATGTACAGCTTAGAAGATCATTGATGAATAAAAGGAAGAGAGTTGGTGATAGGACAGAGCCCTGAGGAACACCACTGTTGATAGATCTAGGAGAAGAACGATGGCCGTCTACAACAGCGGCTATAGAACGACCAGAAAGGAAGCTAGCGATGAAGGCACAGATAGAAGGATAGAAACCGTAGGAGGGCAGTTTGGAAATTAAAGATTTATGCCAGACTCGATCGAAAGCCTTTGAGATGTCAAGTGCAATGGCAAAGCTTTCGCCAAAGTCCCGAAAGGAGGATGACCAGGAGTCTGAAAGGTAGGTGAGAAGATCACCAGTGGAGCGTCCCTGACGGAACCCATACTGACGATCGGAAAGAAGGTTGTGATAGGAAAGATGCCTTAAAATTTTTCTATTAAGAATTGACTCGAAAACTTTTGAAATACAGGACGTTAAAGCAATTGGACGATAGTTGGAGGGTTGGGAGTGGTCACCCTTCTTTGGGACTGGCTGAATGAGAGCAAACTTCCAGCAAGAAGGAAAGGTACAAGTTGACAGACAAAGGCGAAAGAGTTTGCCTAGGCAGGGTGTAAGCACAGAAGCACAGTTCTTGAGAACAACAGGAGGGACCCCATTCGGCCCATATGCCTTGCTAGTACTGAGGCCAGTGATGGCAGAAAATATATCAACTGAAGAAATTTTAATGTCAGCCATGAGGAAGTCAGAGGGGGGAAGTGATGGAGGAACAGCACCGGAATCGTCTAAGGTAGAATTGGAGGAGAAAGTCTGTGCGAAGAGATCTGCTTTATCAGTAGAAGAAATAGCTACAGAACCATCAGAGTAGAAAAGAGGAGGGAAGGATGATGAGGTAAAGTTGTTAGTTAGTTAGAGGGAAGAATTCGAGTCGGAGAGTTGAGAGCATTTAGTATGGATGAAATTATTTTTAGTAGAGCGAAGAACAGACTTAGCACAATTCCGGGCAGAAACGTAAAGATGATGTGATTCAGGGGTGGGTTGGCTCTGGTACCTTTTGTAGGCCCTCTCCTTGTTGCGGACAGCATTAGAACAAGCGTGATTAAACCAAGGCTTTCTTGCATTAGTCAAAGGATATGAGAAAGGAATGTATGCTTCCATGCCCGAGAGAATAACCTCCGTAATGCGCAAGGCACACTCAGATGGCTCCCGGCCACGGAAGCAATAATCATTCCAGGGAAAATCAAAGAAGTACTGCCTGAGGGCCTCCCAGTCCGCGGCTCCAAAATGCCACAGACGACATTTCACTGGAGGGTCCACAGGCCGTACCGGAGTGATAGGACAGGTTAAGGTAATAAGGTTGTGATCAGAGGAGCCCAACAGAGAGAAAAGATTAACAGAGTAAGCAGAAGGATTAGTTGTGAGGAAGAGGTCAAGTATGTTGGAGCTCTCTCCAAGGCGGTCAGGGATACGGGTAGGGTGCTGTACAAGCTGCTCTAGGTCGTTAAGGATAGAAAAGATGTAGGCTTGTTCACTTGGTGCCCAGTTCCTTCCGCTTGCGCCCTCTACTGACCAGTATTTCTTTTTGTTTTCCTAGGTTTAAATGTTAGCGTTTGAATGAGCAAGTGGGTGTATTCTCCTTGTTATTTTGAATTCATTTTGAGACTCGTAACGTAAATTTATTTCATTGTAATTAATAAATTTATAGTTCTTTTCTTTGAGTTTAATGTAATTAAAATCGTGTTTTATTTCTCCACATTAAGCTTATTTTAGTTGCCGCTCCTAGATTGCACAAACGCTTTGCATTATTCATAACTGGTACTTGGACCAGTACTTTTCTATTAAGCTTAAATCCGTTGTGCCAGCCAGGAGTTAATGCACCTGCAAGAACCTGTTTATCATTAATAGCATTAGTTATTGATTGTCAGGGGTGGAGTCACTTTCTCTAGAGGCTAACAGTATTAACAAACAGCATGCGTGAGTAATTAGTCTCTGCTGTGTACTGTTGAGAAAGTTTATAAACTCTCATCCATAGAGAATCGGCGAAGTAATCCAGAATAAAGTAAAACTTACTGCTTGATTTCACAAGTCAATTCCTTGTCTGTATTTTCAAGCAACATCTAAACTTTTAAAGCATTTTTAGTTTATAAATACACATCACCCTGTGACATCTGGTGACCTCATTCCAGGGTATTAACTCCTAGCTCTAAAGTTATTCACGAGATAATACTCACTCACTCATACTTAGGTATTTATCATTAAGGTCTATAGGCACTATCTTACTGGTTATTATTGATTCATTTCTATCAATTTTATGTAATAGCTTTCACGGTCTGTTGTTTTTTAATTTTCTTTCTTTACCAGTTTAACTAGATAAAACTGGTCACCACTAACCTGCGCCTATATTTTTTATTCTTGATTATTGGCATTTCTCTGCAAAATAGCAGTCAGTACTTAGTCTTTAGTTCACTCAGACTGAGTTAGCATCATGACTACCAATGTCTATGTACAGGGAGCTAAAGATATGGGGCTTAGCGACCCGAAAAAGTCAAGAGTATATACTCTCTTGGTTTAGTTATGAGCAGCAATGTGAGAATGATGCTCACGAAGAGCGTCGAATCCAACGTGAACACGAGCAAGAACAATGCGAATACGAGCAAAAACAACGCGAACATGAGCGAGAACAGCGCGAGGAACGCGAGAGAGAACGTCAGCACGAGCAAGAACAACGCGAAAAGAACGTGAACATGAGCAAAAACAACGCGAACTCGAGCTAGAACAATGAGAAATTGAACGTGAATACAA
Source organism: Coenobita brevimanus (assembly GCF_032717465.1). Classification (NCBI taxonomy): domain Eukaryota; kingdom Metazoa; phylum Arthropoda; class Malacostraca; order Decapoda; family Coenobitidae; genus Coenobita; species Coenobita brevimanus. The sequence continues at coordinate 14,867 of NW_027644320.1, forward strand.
GCGAGAACAACGAGGACACAAACATGCCGAGCGTGAGGCAGGTGAAAAACATGAACTTGAGATGCTGAAGCTCAAACTAGACTCCTTGGCTTCAGACACATCTGGTGCAGCTGGCCCAAGCTCCATGAGCGCTCTCCCTGCACATGTTCTGGCGACCCCACACATCAAGCTTCCTCCATACAAGGAAGGCAAGCAAATCGAGCCATACATAGCTCGTTTCAAAGACATAGCTCAGCTGTACCAGCTGCATGAGGCAGCTAAGTGGCTGCAGTTTCTTAGCTTGTTTGAGGGCCCTGCCCTCGATACTCTCCACAGAATTCGTGGAGACAATCTCACGTATGAAATGATGAAGGCCGCAGTCATCAAAGCGTACGGTCTCACAGTTGACAATGCCAAGAGTCAGTTTATGAGGGTGCGTTTACAAGAAAAAGAGACTGCCATTCAGTTTCTTGATCGGCTTACTGCTTACTTAGATGAGTGGATGGAGAAAGATGAAACTCCTTCCACACGTGAGGGGATAATTGACCTTATGCTGCTCATGCAGCTAGAAAAGTCGTGGCCAGCTGAGCTTATGGCTCAGCTTAAGGTCTGCCAGGGAAAGGATGCCAGCCAAATGGTGGAGAAGGCCGATGCATTCTTCACTGCATATGGGTATCAAACTCGTAAGCAGCACACCTGGAACAGGAAAGCTGACAAATCTGGGAAACCGTCTCAGACTGAACCCCAGCAACAAGGCCATTCTCAGAATAATGGCCAAGGTCCAAACAAACTGCAGAAGAAGGACCAGGGGCAAAATATGCAGCAACCTGTCTGGTAGAGGTACAAGTACCCTAACCAGCAGCAGTATCAGCCACACAATCAAAGATCGGGACAAACCTTTTCAGCACCAGCCCCAGTGTATCGGAGGCAGGAGGCGAACGCAGCCTTCATTCCTCAGCAGCAGCACGGTGGTGTCGTCCCTAGCAGTACGGGTACTTCCCCACAGTTCACTAGTCCCCCAGTGACAGTGAACACTGCCACAGGAGGTCAACGCCTCCATCTCCCCAGACAGTGAGTATGACTCCTCACGTATCTAGTTCTCAGGGCACCATATTTGCTGCATCATTTATTCAGCAGCCTCATCAGTGGCTGGCTGCTTCCTCCACAGGCCCTCCCACAGGTGACAGTGCCTTGTTCAGCCAGGGTTTGTGGGAGACATTCCTGTGAAGGTCCTGAGAGACAGTGGTTCCTCAGGTTGCTCTGTCAGGTAGAGTCTAGTTTGGCCTGAGGAGTACACAGGTCAACAGATCCAAGCTCCATTTTACACTGGTACGACACTAGCATTTGTCATGCCAGAACCTTTGTTTGACCTTATCATAGGCAATATTCCTGGTGCCAAGTATAGTTGCACCATAGATGACGCTACTCAGACTTCGGCTACAGTAACATGAGCCATGGCCGAGGCTCCGGACTGTGTCACCCCTGTGACTATTGCATCGCCGCAAGATCTGATTCGTAGCCAAAGTGTTGTCCAAGAACAACACTTTGACCCGACACTTGCTGCTGTGCGGAAGAAGCAAAAAGGTACATAGAGTGATTAAGTATTCATGGGGAGGTCAAGCCAAGTTCCTTCATAGACAAGGACAGCTCTACCGTGAGCCATGAACACCCCAGGGCGAGGTTCGACTGCAGTTTGTCGTTCCCGCAAAGTACCGCCAAGCAGTGTTAGAATGGGGTCACTGTTCCAGCCCCAGGAGGTCACATGAGCAAATGGAAAACGCAGGGTTGTATCCGTGCTGACTTTTTCTGGCCAGGGATGGGACGAGAAATAGATAGCTTTGTACGTTCCCTGCAATGTGTGTCAATGTACCACTAATCAGGGACATGTCCTTCCTGCACCTTTTGAATCCACACCCATAATCTCAGAGTCAGTTGAGAGACAGGACAGTGGTGAAGTGGGTGCAGACCTGACGTCTCGCCCGTTGGCCCCACGGGACACTTCATGTCCAGGGCCTGTACATACATGTATACCGTAGGTTAAGAGGGAAGTTCGAGAACCCTGTAGAGACAATGCGAGGCTGTGTTTGAATTACGTTGTGGAACGTCTCGAGCTGTGGGCCTCTCTGAGGATTCCCAGAGAATGCACATTATCCACATGAGTGTTCACACCCACGGTGGGTGTTAAAATGTGATCTGCCCAAGATTGCGTAGGGATTCTCAGCTTGCCAGTGTTAATCGTAAGTGTAGAGTAGGGTTTAACCAGTGAACTGGGTCCTAGCGAATTGCAGTGTTTGATGTCCTGCACAGGCGCCCAGTCTTTTCGCTCAGTTTGACCATGTTTCCTGGTTTATAATAATGTAGGTTTGTCGCACTGACACTTTTGATGCTCCACCTTGATTGCTTTTGCAGGTGCAGCTGGCGGGTACAGCATTGTCTTGCAGATCAGCTGATCATCTCTGTCACATGCTGCCGCCTCTTCTCTTCTGCCTCATCGTCATTATTTGCTATTAATTTGTATTATATAATTTTACACATAGGCACAGTTACACCACAACTGTCACACCTACACCATGTATTACATACATCACGCTTCATAACAATTAGTTGTTAATGTAAATGTATCGAACTTTTCGCTCAGTTTGACCTGAGTACAGGATTTTTCACCGTCGTCTCGGAGTTTTTTCCTCAAGCTTGCTTCTATTAACGTAAATACAAGGTTTTTACGCTCATGGGTGACTGTGATTTTCTCCTGTAGCAGGGTAATACACACACCACAGTGTGAATCTTGTGTGACTGACTTAGGATTTATATATATGTATATCGAAAATTTTTTCTCTGAAGAAAAAAATTTTGATTTTGATGGGGTGTAATGTCACGAATTCGCGCAAGCATATTTATAAATTCGTGACATTTTTCATCAGTGGGAAAACCACAAATTCTGGTGTAGTTCCCACTGCATATCGCTCAGTTCAACCGTCCTCACGTTCACTCAGTTGGGGCGATTTTCAGAACATTTTTCACTGTTTCATAAGTGATCATTCTTGTGCGCGATATTAGCTCCTTCACTGAGTGATTTATTGCGGGCGTGTATCACTCACTTTCTTTCCGTTGACCGTTGAAGCAAACACGGCCAGCCCCAGCCCTTGCCTCATAGTTTGAATTTAGTCAGGCTTTGATCGTCGCAAGAGCAGGTTCGCTGTGCCCAGAGTGGAGCAGCGCCGCCGTTGTACAGCAAGATCCTGAAATCTCCACCTAGATGGTGAATCGGCGAAGAGGTTTAGCGTATCGTAGTGTCCGTTCTACACCGGCACCCAGTTCCTTCCGCTTGCCCCCTCTACTGACCAGTATTTCTTTTCGTTTTCCTAGGTTTAAGTGTTAGCGTTTGAGGCGAGTGAGTGTTTTCTCCTTGTTATTTTGAATTCATTTTGAGACTCATGTAACGTAAATTTATTTCATTGTAATTAATAAATTTATAGTTCTTTTCTTTGAGCTTGATGTAATTAAAATCGTGTTTTATTTCTCCACATTAAGCTTATTTTAGTTGCCGCTCCTAGATTGCACAAATGCTTTGCATTATTCATAACTGGTACTTGGACCAGTACTTTTCTGTTAACCTTAAATCCGTTGTGCCAGCCAGGAGTTAATGCACCGGCAAGAACCTGTTTATCATTAATAGCATTAGTTATAGATTGTCAGGGGTGGAGTCACTTTCTCTAGAGGCTAACAGTACTTACAAACAGCACGCATGAGTAATTAGTCTCTGCTGTGTACTGTTGAGAAAGTCTATAAATTCTCATCCTTAGAGAATCAGCGAAGTAAGCTGGCATAACTTAAAACTTACTGCTTGATTTCACAAGTCAGTTCTTCGTCACCATTTTTAAGCAACATATAATTATTATATTAATTCTAAATTCACATCCCCCCGTGACAGTTGGCTAGTCTTTTTGTTTTTAGGAATTGGGGAGATAAACCGACTGAGGTGTCATTCGACGAGTCAGGTTTGTGCATCATGGGCAGGTGCATTACTGTGGCGTGTCTGTGCAGGACGTGGTGTAGGCTCTCCTCTGTCAGTTACTTCGGCAAGAGCTCCCCCGACAGCTCAGTAACGAAGTCTTCCATGGTCTCGGCAACACCTGTCACTTGATGGTGGAGAATGTGACAGTTGTAGATTGTTATAGCCAAGAGATGAAAAAAAACATTCTCTTGTACTACCTCATCATCTTCCGTTTACCACCTCATCGGCTTCTGTGCACAGTCCACTGATGTATTGACAGCATCAGATTTGTCCACCAGGCTCGTGTTGATGTTATAGTCCATGATGGCCCCGGGTTTCATGACAAAGTCCTGTGTCTTCCTGTCATGATGCTTGGACTGTTGCATCATAGGACAGTGGATGGTTGTAAGGATGTTTACATCACATATGTCTGTCCATGACACAAGCAGAACATTGTTGGCTTTATAGGCGAGTACACTACCATTTTCCTGTCGTGTTGGCAGGGATGGCATGCAGGCACGAGACCTCTTGACAGTCCCACATATGCCAGTCTCATGATGGTGGAGCCAGGATGCCAAGGAGGGACTAGTGTACCACTTGTCAAGGTACGAAGTGTGGCTCCTGGTCAGTGGACCTCTCCATCATGGTCAGGACAACTGCACCGGAAATGCCCAGGTGATGATCACCATTGATTCTTGTGGCACTACCCACATACATGATCAGGTCTTGGATATATCCACTTGCACAAGTCACACAACACCAACAGCTTGATCCTGAACCGATGACGTTTTGAAGGAATATACTGTACTGACAGAACCTGACGTTACCTTGCCACACAGCCAGACTTTCATCAGTAACCAGTTTCTAGGGTGGGCTTGTTAATGCATATTGCTGTAAGTGTGTGTGTGCGCACACACTTGTTACGTTGCAGTGGTGACTCCATCGGAAGAGGCTTGCGGTATGCAGGTGGAACCTGCTTAGTAGGAGGTGTGAGGCCAGTGAGTGTGGTTGTTTCGCATTCCAATACTGGTATTAGAGCGTAGTTCAAGCATAATGGCGGAGTGCTCAACTAAGTGGCCTCTAAAACTTGAAAATGATCCTGCCTATGAGAGTTGGAAGAAGGACATCGACATTTGGTGCGAACTGACAGACTTACCAAAAAAGAAGCTAGCTCTAGCCATTCACCTTTCATTGACAGGAAGAGTGAAGGTGGCGTCTTTCGGAAATTGACGCTGCTGATTTGAAACAAGGTAAGGATGTTCAGGCCTTGTTGAACAAACTAGACGGTTTATTTATCGTGGACAAAGGATGCTCGGCAATTTGCAGCTTTTCATGAGCTGTACAATTTCAGAAGAGTCGGTGATATGAACATCCATAAGTTCATGGCAGAATTTGAGCATGTTTATTTCAAATTTACAAAGCAGGACATGCAACTGCTGAATTCTGTGATGGCTTTTATACTTCTGGCTTCATCCAAACTTTCAGACAGTGAGCAACAACTAGTGATGTCCGTGATAACTTAGGTAACTTTTGAAAATATGAAATCTGCCCTGAATCGTATTTTTGCTGGGGGAAGTTTGCAGGCAGAATGATGCATTGGTGTCTGCCAGTGAGGTGAAGAATGAATCAGGTTTTTGGAGTGACAAAGTTGGGATGAGGAAACATTTTACGTTAGAGGTACTCGACGAGGAAGGAGACTGTTTCGGGGTGGTGCAGTACGTGATTGTGGTCGTGGTGATGGCCGTTCAACTGTGTCTGCTAGAATTTCCTAATGCTCATCCACCGGCAGGGAGGCAGAATCTGCTCGGGCCTGACGGAAAGGTATCAAGGTGTTTAGTATGTGATTCTCAGTTTCATTGGGCACGTAACTGTCTGGATGCATACGAAAATAAAGGCGGTTGGAAAGAAAATTCTGAAACAGTGTACCTGTCATTATTTATGGGCTATGTGGAGGATACCGCTAGTAGAGGTAAATTACAGACGCTAGTAGAAGAATCTAAGGGATGTGCTGTTCTAGACACAGGGTGTTCTCCAACTGTGTGTGGAGTTGAATGGATCAATTGCTATTTAAGTGAGCTCAGTGATTACGAATGTGAAACTATAATAGAAGAAAAGTCATCTTCAACGTTTACTTTCGCTGATGGCGCCACAGTTTCTTCCCTCAATTGTGTTACTCTGCTGTGCTACATTTGAAATATATGTGCATTCATTGTGACTGATGTGATGAGCTGCAATATTCCCTTGCTGCTGAGCAAACGTTCCATGAAAAAAGCAAAAATGCTGATTAATTTTTAAAGTGACCAGGTCAGAATTTGTGGAACTATCATTACAGTAATTTGAAGTCCTCATCTTCAGGCCATTACTTCTCTGTGACTACGCTCGAGAGGTTTGTGAAACGATTGCGCTGGCTTCTCTTGGGGGTGATGTAGACAAAATGGCTTCAAAGCATCACAGGCAGTTTGGACACCCAAAGTCGGCTAAACTAATCAAACTTATTACAGATGCCGGAATTAGAAGTTCAGAACTGGAGCAGGCTGTCAAGGCTATATCAGATGCATGTACAGTCTGTTGTAAATACAAGAGAGCCAAGCCCCGATCTGTAGTCAGTTTGCCCATGGCATCTAAGTTTATTGAAGCCATAGCTATGGATTTGAAAGCTTGGGGAAGGCGTTATTTCTTAGTCCTTGTTGATTTGGCGACCAAGTACAGTATTGCACTGCGATAGTAATCGCAGACAAATGTGCGACCACCATTATCAAAGGAGTATTTCTGTGCAGGACGTGGTGTAGGCCTCTCCTCTGTCAATTACTTCAGCAAGAGCTCCCTCAACAGCTCAGTAACGAAGTCTTCCATGGTCTCGGCAACACCTGTCTCTGGATTGTTCTGTTTGGTGTACCGGGAAAAATTCATACAGATATTGGTTGTGAATTTAACAATGCTGAAATGCGAGCATTGAGAGAGGCCTTTAATATCGAGATCATGACGATGTCTGCAGAGAGTCCATAGAGCAGCGGAGTATGTGAGCGTCAGAATGGTCATTGGTGACATTGTTAGGAAGATAATGGCTGATAGCCAGTGTGACTTGGATGTGGCCATGGCTTGGGCTGTATCAGCAAGAAATGCTGTCACCAACCATGCAGGTTTTTCTCCTAACCAGCTTGTTTTTGGTCAAAACCCTGGCCTGCCTAATGTGTATGCAAATGATCCTCCAGCCTTGGAACCTATATTGCTATCAAAAATTGTGAGGGACAATTTGAACGCCTCTTCATTTAGCAAGACGCAGTTTATAAAGACTGAATCGGGGGAACGTTTTGGCTAGGGCTTTGCAGCACAACATACTTTTGAGTGATTTAAACGACATCTAAAATGGTGTTGAAGTCTTTTACAAAAGAAATGACAGTCATGAATGGCATGGCCCCTGGAATTGTAATGGGCAAAGATGGAAAACGAATTCTGGTGAGACACGGCGGTGTCTACGTGCAGGTGCACGTGTGTTGTCAAGCACGTGTTGCTCCAGAACAAAATACTACAGTTGGGGATGGTGTCACTGGTGATGAGAAGTAAACAATGTAGTCCAGGAGAAAGCCTAGTGACGCATTCTTCTTCGCAAGTGTTGAATGACTATCCACCAGATGATCGAATCGGAAAATGATGCAATTTTGGATGATCAGCCTCCCTCAGTTTCTTTTCCGGTTACTGAGCCTCCCAAGGTTTCTGTTGGTCGTAACGTGATAAAAGGAATAGCATTCAGAGAATGGAGAGTTGGTGACTGGAAGGATTGTGAGTTGGACGGGTAAAGCCACTGGAAAGTACAAACACTGCTACAATTTGAAGAGGGACTCCTGATGGCAATACTGATTGGGTGGATCTGCAAAATGATTTTTTGCACATAGGAAGTAGTTGATGGATGATGCAGAAATGCTTGTTCTTTTTAACTCTCTGAGGACGTATTATGCAACCAAGGAAAACAAAATTACAAACCGGCAGAATAATGACGTGTATGAGGAAGTAGGATGATGTTGAGCAAGATGCCAAAATGGTTCGATGGGTTGTGACGGAAAATGAAAAACGGAAAGCCAATTGTTAAAGCCCATTTAGTCGCCAGAGGATTTGAGGAAGACACAGTGGATCTCTGAAAAAGACTCCTCCTACATGCTCAAAAGAGGCTGTGCATTTGGCACCTCGCTTTCTTGCCTTCACCAACCAATTGGGATTGCCACGCTATGGACATGAAAGCTGCCTATCTGCAAGGTAACAACATTTAGCGAGTTGCTTATTTATCGTCCTCCGCCTGAATATGCAAACGGTAAGCTGTGGAGACTAAAGAAAACGGTTTATGGCCTTTGTGATGCTGCTAGGCATTGGTATCTGCTGCGTAAAAGATCAGTTGTTGAGTCTCGGAGCTAAAGTGTCATCACTTGATTCAGCGCTGTTCTCCTGGGAGCATTAGTGGCAAAGTCGAAGGCATTGTATGCATTTATGTTGATGATTTCCTTTTGGGCTGGTACACATGAGTTTGAGCAGCAAGTGATAAACCGTTTGAGCCAAACATTCCCCATCGGCAGTTCGGAATCAAAAGCTTTCAAATACATTGGTCTAAATGTCAAGTCGCCAACATTGATGACAGCATAACGCTTGACCAGTTCCAGTACGGCTTTCTCATCTTTTGAAACCAGTCACACTGCGGAGTTCTCTTTCGAACTTCCCCTTAACCTACAGTACTTATATTAATATCGGGGAGCTGAGAATCCTTCAGTAAACTCGGGCTCACGTAGCCTCGAGTCGCCTTTTTGTGGAGTTCTCAAACTTCTCCCCTTAAACTACGGAACACGTGTATGTACAGGCCCTGGACATACTGTGTCCTGTGGGGCCAACAAGTGAGACGTCAGGTCTACACTTTTGACTGGGAACCAGGCTGGTATCTCTGAGGACGCTCCATTTCTGGAACCCAGCATGCAACAATTGCCCATGTTAGTCAGCAGTTAGCAGGTGAGACATCAGGTCTGCACCCCATGTTATCACTTCCCTTGATGTATCTCACAACAAGGTTAAACTGCTGTAAATACAGTGTTCAGCGTACGAATCTTGGCATTAGCTGTCTTGGTCTTGCTAAGACTAGTGAGTGGCATATGATCAGTTTCCAGAGCAAATGGTGCCCCAAATAAATCAATAATATTTTTTAACACCATCAACCACAGCCAAGAGTTCCTTCTCAACAGTACTATAATTCCTCTCGGCGGGTTTTAGCCTACGGCTGTGGTATGCCACTGGGAAGATTCCAATCTTCCGATTCCTGCATCAATACGGCACCTACTCCATCTTGTGAAGCATCAGTGCGCAGTATGAAAGGTTTGCTGAACTGTGGGCAACTGCAAGATAGGCTCCTTGCACAACATGTTCTTAAGAGCCGATAAAGGATCTCTCTTGCACTTCTCCCCATTCAATGGTGTTTGGAGCATATTTCCGTAGCACTCCTCGTACAATGGTTGGGCAATGAGAACAAAGTTGGGGATAAAACTCCTATAGTATCCCACTAGGCCAAGGAATGCCCCAACTCTGTTTCTTGGTCACGGGTCTCGGGGCTTCTCTAACCTTCCTGATCTTGTCACCCTGACACCGGCAGTGATTGTTACAACAATATGTCCAAGGAATCCCCACCTCACTGTGAGCAATGTTACATTTGCTAGGCTTCACAGTCATGTTGAAACTCTGGAGTCTACTGGAAGACAATTTCCAAGAGTCTGAGGTGCTTCTCCAACGTGGCAGAATGAATGAGAACATCGTCAACGAACATTTCTTACTCCTACGATACCATGGAGCACTTGTCTCATGGAACGATTAAATACTGCTGGGGAATTGGCAAGTCCTAACGGTAGGACTTTATACTGGTACAACCCCTAGGAGTAGCAAAGGCAGTGAACTGATGACTCCTCAGGATGAAGGGGAATCTGGAAGAATCCCTTCGCTAGATCGAGCTTCTCGCGAAATATCGTGACCCTGCCAGCTTGGATAGATGGCAATATGGTCACCCATTGGCTCAGCATCCACTTTGGTGATTGCATTGAGCCTTCTATAGTCGCCGCAAATCCTGACTTCACCAACTTTCTTGCGAACTACTACCATCGGACTACAGTAAGGAGATGAGGACTTTTCGATAATGCCTGCAGTCTCCATGTCGGCAATTTCCTGGTCTACTGCGTCCTGTAGTCACATGGGAATCAGATATGGCTTAACCTTTATGGGAGCATTGCTGGTCAACTCAGTTTCATGACACACAACCTTTGGTAAGTCTAGGCTTGGTCTGAGAAGACATCAGCATACTGACAGAGCAGTGACCTTAAGGCATTTTGGTCTCCTACTGCTAAGTCAGGGTTAAGTAAAACATCTCCGACAGTCTCTTCCTGACGGGACTGAGTGGTTAAGGGCCTGCCATAATGGTCATCAGCTGGGATCACCGCAGCTGCCCCGGTTTCTTCCAGTGGCTGGTCACTATCATCAGCTACTCGTAGGCCAGTCTCCTTGGGGTCTGACTCATGATAAGCCTTTCAACATGTTAATGTGGAACCTTTTACGAAGATTCCTCATCTTGAATTATGTGGCTGAGGTCTGAAATGCGCTCTACTACATCAAATGGACCCTTCCACTGTGACAACAGCTTGTTCTGGGCAGTGGGGAGTAATACCAGGCACTTATCGCCTGGACTAAACTTCCGAAGCTTTGCCTTTTTATCGTAATAAGCCTTTTGAACTTCACGCGCCTTGATCAGTTCTTCCTTAGCTAGCTTTCGCACACGTGCCTGACTGGAGGCGGTCAACCAAATCATAGGGACGTTGAGGTTAGTAAGGTGGTCTTGACTTCAGCCTCCAGGTTCTTCATCGTCCCACAACTCACGAAGGACTTGAAGTGGTCCACAGACCGACCTTCCATACACCAGTTCAAAGGGTGAGAATTTCAATGAATGCTGTGGGGCTTCTCGATAAGCAAATAGAAGAAGGAGCAATGAACCACGGCCATTCCTTTGGCTGTTCGGCGTTCATGCGCCTCAACATCTTCTTGAGAGTCCCATTGAACCTCTCACACAACCCATTACACATGGGATGATACGGCGTAGTCCGCAAGCTTCGGATGGACAGCAACCTGAATGCTTCGTTCATCATTGCTGAAGTGAACTGCGAACCCCGGTCGCTTAAGACCACCTTAGGGATACCTACACGACAGAACACTTCAATTAATGCCTCAGCAACAGTGACGGCCTCTCTATATTCTTACGGGTCATGGCTTCAGGCCACCGTGTGTTGAAATCAACAATAGTGAGGATATACTTTGATCCATCACTAGCCCTAGGGGAGATTAGCCCAACTATGTCAACTGCTACTCTCTCGAATGGTTCAGAGATTATGGGCATTGGTTTCAATGGCGCAGGATGGACACGTCCCCGGTCAGTGATACGCTGACACACATCACAGGAACGTACGAGCCTCGTTATTTCCCGTCCCATTCCTGGCCAGAAAAAGTCAGCATGGATGCGGTCAGAGGTCTTCTTTTGACCCATGTGACCTCCCATTGCTGAACAATGACCTAATTCAAACACTGCTCGGCCATATACTTTGCAGGAATGACAAACTGCAGTCGAACCTCACCCTGGGGTGTCTGTGACTCACGGTACAGCCGTCCTCGCCATTACGAAGAGACACCTGGCTTGTCCTCCCTGTGAATACTTAATCACTTTAACCCTCCAGCTTCTTACGCACTGAGGCAAGTGTTGAGTCAGTCTGTTGCTCTTGGACAACATCTTGACTACGAATCCAGATCTTGCGGCGTTGCAACGGTCAACGGAGTGACGCAATTTGGAGCTTTGGCCATGGCTCGTGTTACCACAGCAGCCAAGAAGTTTGAGTAGCAATATCTACGGCGCAACTATTTTTGATGCCAGATATGTTGCCTATAATGAGGTCAAATAAAGGTTCTGGCATGACAACTGCAGCTGTCAGGCCAGTGAAAAATGGAGACGCCATCTGGATACTTGCCTCTTTAGGGAACAATCTCACTGATCCATCAATAAGTCTAACTTGGATCTGTCGACCTGTATACTCATCAGGCCGAACTAAACTCTGCTTAACAGAGCAACCTGAGGAACCATTATATCTCAGAACATTTACAGAAACACCTCCCACAAACCCTGGCTGAACAAGAAAAGCAGTGTTGCTGGTGGAAGGGTCTGAGGAGTGTAGCAGCCAGTCATTCATGAGATGCGGAACAACTGATGCAGCTAAATGTAGCGCCCTGAGAAATAGGTGTCTGAGGAGTCGTACTCACCATCTGGAGGAGGTGGAGCATTGACTACCTGTGGAGTGAGAGTTCATGGTCAGAGGGGGACTCGTGAACTGTTGGGAAGTACCTGTACTAGTAGAGATGGCACCACCGTGTGCTTGTCGTGGAATGAAGGCTGCGTTTGCCTCCTGCCTCCGATACACTGATTGACATGACTGAGGGTTACGTGGCTTGTTCTTGTATTGCTGCTGCTGGTTGGGGAACTGCTGCTGGTTGGGGGTGCTTGTTGTACCGCTTCCAAGCAGGCTGCTGTGTATTTTGCCCCTGGTCCTTCTGCGATTTGCTTGGACCTTGGCCATTACTCTGAGAACGGCTCTTGGTGCTGGGATTCAGTCTGAGATGGCTTCCCAGACTTGGCGAGTATCTTTTCAGCTGTTCCAGGTGTTTTGCTTACGAGTTTGATACCCGCATGCAGCCAAGAATGCGGCCAGCCTCTTCTACCATTTGGCTGGCATCTTTCACCTTGCAGATCTTTAAGCTGTGCTGTGAGCTCAGCAGTCCACGGACCTCTCTAGCTGTGTATGCAGCATAAGGTCAATTATCCCCTCACGCGTGGAAGGAGTTTCATCTTTCTCCATCCACTCATTTAAGTAAGCAGTGAGACGATCGAGGAACTGAACAGCTGTCTCCTTGTCTTGGAGACGAGTTCGCATGAACTGAACTTTGGCGTCGTCTACTGTGAGACCATACGCCTTATCGAGTGAAAAGCTTTCATCATCTCACACGTGAGATTGTACTCCAGGAATTACTCTGTGGAGAATATCGAGGGCAGAGGCCCTCAAATAAACTAAGAAATTGGAGCCGCTTAGCTGTCTCATCCAGTTGATACATTTCTGCTATGTCCTCAAAAAGAGCTATGTACGGCTCGATTCGCTTCGCCTTTCCTTGTATGAAGGAAGCTTGATGCGTGGGGTCGCTCAGGACATGTTCAGGGAGAACGCTCGTGGAGCTTGGACCAACTGCACCAGATGTGTCTGAAGCCAAGGAATCTCGCTTGAGCTTCAAAACCTCAAGCTCATGTTTTTTCTCGTGCTCTCACGTTCGGCACGTTCATATTCACGTTGTTCCCGCTCGTGTTCTAAGTCGAGTTCGCGCTTGTTTTCGCTCGTGTTCGCGCTGTTCTCAGCTCGCTATTCGCACTCCTTTTCGCGTTCCACACGCTGAATTCGACCTTGCTCTTCACGGTAGCATCACTCTCCCGCTGCTGTTCGTAAATGTAAAACCGAGAGAGGATGAACTGCCTTTTGATTTCAGTTGGGTCACGTAAGACCCATATCTTTGGCTTCCTGTACATAGATGCTAGTCGACATGGCGCTAATTTACTAAGCAAACCAAAACTTGAAGTACTGACTGCTTCGCAAACGCAGATGCTAATAACACATAAAGTAAGAATACAGACACAAGCTAGTGGTGACCAGTCTTATCTAGTTAACTGGCAAAGAATAAACCAAAAATGCAAATGACTGGGAAGACTCAATAATTAACGCACTTAATGGGTGCAGTGGCTACCCAGGCAGCGAATAAAATCGTCTGGCGTTACCAAAAAATAAAGTACTAAATGAGAGTTAAGTACTGCTATGGATTAATAAATCAAAAATTCACTTGCTAAAACTAACGTGTAAACACCAGTAAGCTTGTGCCTATAAACTTTAATGATAAATACCTAAATATGAACGAATGAGTATTATCTCGTGAATAGCTTTAGAGCTAGGAGTTAATATCCTGGAATGAGGAGTCGCCAATTGTCACGGGTTTTTTAAAATAAATGCAATTATTATGTGATAATGTTCAATAATACTGGAACAGCAGGAACAAAAAATTGTCTTGCTACATCAAGCAATGATTACTTTACGCTGGCTTGCTTCGCACGATTCTCTTAAGAACGAGAATTCTATAAACTTTCTCAACAGTACACAGCAGAGACTAATTACTCAATTGCTGTTTATTAGTACTGTTAGCCTCTGGAGAAAGTTACTTCACCCCTGACAATAAATAACTAATACCTATTAACTATTATCAGGTTCTTGCTGATGTGTAACTCCCTAGAAGGCACAACTGTGGATTTTTAAGCTTAATACAACAAGACTGGCCTATGAGTACCAGTTATGAATGGCAAAACGTTTATGCAAGCTAGGAGCTATAAGTGGGAAAGAAGCTTAATTGTTGAGAAATGAAACACGAGTTTACATTACATGTAAGCTCAAGAGTGGGTAAAGAACTATTAAATTTATTGATCACAAAGAAATAAATTTAACGTTACATTACCCTCAAATGAATTCAAATAAAGGAGATCGTACTCACTCACTCACTCACACAAATTCTTACGCCTAGGGAAAGCACCTTAACTAAACTCTTAAGACTCTAAATTCTTACGCCTAGGGAAAGCACCTTAACTAAACTCTTGAGTCTAGGAAGGAAAACGAAAAGAAAAATACTGGTCAATGAATGTGGAATTTGTATCACCCAAGAAGGGTGGGAGCCTGGAGAACTTCTTAGTCTAGTGGAGTCTGGGTGCTAGCTTCGACCACTCACTACTAGAGCACAGGAACCTCACTCCGTCACGACAGACACCTCTGACTAACTTTCGTTAAGGAAAGAAAGGGAGCGCTATGGCCGCATTTTTTTAACTTGGTCAAGGGCTTGAGGCAGGTGCGAAATAATAAAGAAACAATAATATCGCTCAGTAGAGCACTTAATGACGTGCATTATATCAGTCACTTTTGAAACAGTGACGAATGTTTTGAAGAAAAGCATACCACCGGGAAATGGAGAGAGAAATGGTTAACTGAGCGATACACAGTGGAGTTTTCCACTAATAGTTGAGTGGTTTCTCACAAAGTAGAGAACAATATTGCAATTTGATTCGTGACAACCTGTACATCTAACCCTATCCACTCATACGCTGATGACTCCACCCTCCACCTTTTCCATTTCCGGTTCCCACAACTGCCCATCTCAGCAGTTACTTCAACACACAAGGGATGAGGCTATGGCACACCTAATGTCTGACTTGGCTCACATATCTCTGACTGGGGGTAAAAATAATCTTGATGTTGTTTTTATTATGCATCTAAGATTCAGTTCTTACACCTATCAACCCGTCAAAATCTTCCACAGAGTATACCCACTAATGTTTAATAATATTCAGATTAATCCTGCATCATCCTTGAACATGCTTGGGGTTTCCATTGCTCAGGGAATTATCTTGGAAAAAGATCATATTACATCTCTTGTAAAAATCTGCTTCCAAGAGATTGGGTGTGTGCTAAGCCAACTCCGTTCTTTCTTTACCCCCGCACAATTGTTGACTCTATACAGGGGTTTTATCCGCCCCTGTGTGGAGTATAACTCTCATGTGTGGGGGAGGCTCCCCACATACAGCTCTTCTCAATAGGGTGGAGTCAAAGGTTTTTTCGTCTTATTAACTCTCCTCCTCTTACTGACTTCCTTCAACCTCTGTCTCTTCTCGGGGCCGCACTGTTTGCATCTTTATCTCTTTCCTATCGCTACTTTAATGGTCACTGCTCCTCTGAACTGTCTGCATGCATTCCTCCACCTCTACGACGGGCACAGCGTAGCACCCGTCTAGCAGCAAACTCTCATATCTTTTCTGTCCAACTCTCTAATCCAAGAGTTAACCGTTACTCCCAGTCCTTCATTTATGCAACAGGTCAACTCTGGAACCGTCTCCCACTCTCTCTGTATTTCCTGCTGCCTATGATCTCCAGTCTTTCAAACGCACGGGTGTGTCCAGGCATCGCAAAATGAACGGATCTTGAATTTGGCTGTCCTCTCTTGTATTTTGTTTTTCTCTTGGAAGGAACTGTTATTGCAGGCTCATGGCGCTTTGGTTCCTTCTTCCTCGCATTAAAAAAAAAATGTAGTTTATAACAAATAATTCATTAATGAATATAATGCTCAAAGGAGTCTCAAAACATTATCCACTAGATAACATCGGGAAATCTAAGTGCTGTTTGACTGCCTGTCACCCATCCTATCCGAGGTTTACGACTGAGGATTTTCTTTTAAATGTTATGGTACAATGACAACCACCATTAGCATTTTAAGAATGGGTTGGTGGCAAATTGTAGACATACCTGTCCGAGTATATACAACACCTCTTGAACAGTATGCATGTAAAGTACCGTATACAGTATGTGCCGTAGTATTCCTATAATAATATCCATATCAATGACACGCATATGAAGTAGTGCATGACTCATGAAACTGAAAATGGTATATCACCAGTTTGAGGAGAAAGTGATAACATCCTGGAAGGGGTGATCGGTAGGCATATTCGTTTATTTTAGGATAAGCTTTTATCTCAGACGGTTCTCGGTTTGCTTATAATGTGAGGAATGGGTTGGCTACGAAACTGCTTTCATCTAGGATAATTTGAGCATTGAATGTGGAGTTTTCACATTCAAAGTGGCTTCTGGATTCATTTGCAACGCTTCTTAGACAAGCAATTTATTCCTGCACGCAAGCACTTTAATGTTCAATTATATATCTTTTATGAACACTATGTTCATACTCGAAACACTCTAAGCAACTTGTTTAATAAAGGCAGTGATGATAAAGTAAAACAAATTTCTCCACCAGAGCAGTGCTATGAAGCCTCCAATGCCACCTGTGATTATGGAATGAACAAAGGAAGCTCAGTAGATCAGGAATACTAACGAGGCACGTAAACTCAGCATTCATTTTCAGATCTGTTGTCTTTGTTTTTCAAATTTTACTTCACGCGCTGAAAGAGTGCCGATAATTTTTTAGTAGGTGTAAATACTTTAAATAACGGAAACGCCATCACAGCGTACAGTACGAAGAACCGTCCATGTGTTTGGACGGAGGAATTAAAGACACGTTAAGGCTAGGTGATGCAGACAATTATCGATTAATTTTGTCAAAACATATAGCTCCAGTTGTGCCCCGTTTTAATAATTCGGAATCGTATTCATTCAACAATTTAGAACACATGTACAGAATAACCGAAAAACAGCAAGAAAAGTGTATTTTACGAGTCCCGTCCATAACCTAACCTAACCAGACTCTGACGGGAAAAGGACCAACAAAGATCATGCAAGCGATCCACGGTTGTCCTACAAATTCGTTTATGTCTGTGAACTACGGTAATCAGCCTTTTGTCATATCCATGCAGTAGAATTAGAATATATGTACAAAATATCCGGGAAACGTTTTACATGCACTTAAAAAGTGGAGGAACCGACCACTTAACCTTACCGAACCTAACCATGTTTTTGGAGAGGAAACGACTGAATAAAGTATTCGTCGATGTGTGAGGTCGTGAAGGGATTCACAATGAATTTAGGCATTATATTCAGTACTAGCTGCGCCGTATGGTAACAATTCTTTATCATATACAGTCGGTCCAGAAGAGTGAAGTATGTACATATGTAAAACACCATGAAGATTGTCTCGAAAGCTTACATCAGAGAAGAACCGTCAATGCTTTGATGGGGAAACGACTACCCTGTCGTTGTTTTGGTGATGCTGAACGAAGTTTGGCCTCATTAATCGCTCTTGTTGTGCCTCACAGTAATGATTTATTACCATAATCATCCAGTACTTAGAACACATGTATAAATGATTAGGAAAACTTGCCATATCTTGACAGGGAAACTACTGTACTCCGGACCTGTCAAGATTAAGGTGATAATGAAGATTTTATGTAAAAGCTCAGAATCTTGCTTATACCCTACAGTAATCAAATGTTTATAATTTTCATTCAGTAAATCAAGATTAACAAACAAACGTCTTGTGATGAAACTAATCAAAAACCAATGACTGTAGAGTCGGCAACAGGAAAAACAATTAGGGAAAATACATACTTCCAGGAAATTCAGATTTCACGCAACACTCGACACACACAAAACTGTAACATCTCGTATGGTTTTAGTTATCAAGGATTATATGCTACGCACTAATTTTCATCCATCCTTTCTCCACTTTGAATTGATTGTGTTTTGTTGAGTAGAGCGCTAATCAGTATCAGTGGTAACACTTACGTGAGTCCACTCAGTAAAGTACTCAAGCTGGGACTTTAGAAGTCAAATTTAAATACTTAGCAGTTTTACATATGATATATGCAGGTAATTATATATACTGATGAGATCTTACTCCAGTGCCGAATCCTCTCTTCTATTTATATGTAAAGCACTGCAACTTCTGGAGAATGCATGCGTGGACATAGAACACATTATTAATGAATAAAAAAACAAATTTCAGGGATTGGATACGACCTGGAAGAGCTTCCTATTATAAATTCTGTCGAACCAAAAAAGTTAGTTCCTACAAATACCGTAAAGGATCCCAGCTCAGCTATAAAAAAAGGTCCTGAATGCCATTAATTAGCATTTGTAATCTACCGTGTCCCTGGCCTTGCACCATTTGCGAGTCTTGGCTTCTTAACTGGGGAAAACGGAGTTAGCAACCCTAGTCTCCTGGAAGGATATACATTAGTACTGTTAGATCCTTGATAGAATTCCGCCTAGCCCCTGTCTTTGGTACAGTATAGTCGGACACACCTTCAGAAATTGGAAATTGCTACAAAATAAGAGGCCATGAAATTGTCTTAAGTTGTCCTAAGACAAACAGAAATTGAGATAACGCCAGCTGAATTGGAACTACCAAGAGTATCGCAACTAGAATACAAGAAATTGCGTCATTTTGCACAGTTGTCTAGAATGATTAATTACGGGTCCTGACAACTTCTAGACATTCTTTGATGTACTTTCCATACCCAATAATCGTTCAAACACGTATATTGGTGTCATATACGTAAACTCTTGAGGTAACTGTGAAAATGCTGTAATTGCTCCTTGCATTAATTTAATACAAACACAAAGGTCGGGCCACGTGTGGAGTCCTAGAAAAGTATCACTGTGGACATAGAGAAACGCATACAAGCCCAAGGATCATTGGCCTGACTTAGAACTTCGATCCCTCTTCATGGAAAAATTGGAGACAATAAGTCGTCATTGGGTGTAGAATACATATATTGCTGATGGGTTTGTTGATATCACAAAGTCTTTTTTTTTTTTTTTGTGAGGGAAGAAGGAACCAAAGGCAACGGAAGCCCAGAAAACTGTTCCTTCCAAGAAGAAAAACAAAATACTAAGAGAGAGCCAAATTCCAAAGATCCGATTATTTCCAGATGCCTGGACACACGTTTGGAAAGACTGGAGATCATAGGAAGCAGGAAATACAGACAGAGGGAAACAGTTCCAGAGTTGACCTGTTGCATAAATGAAGGACTGGGAATAACGGTTAATCCTCTTTCCATTAGAGAATTGGACAGAAAAGGGATGAGAGTTTGCTGCTAGACGGGTGCTATGTGCCTTGCCCGTCGTAGGGGTGGAGTGAATGCATGCAGACGAAGTTCAGAAGGAGCAGTGACCATTGAAGTAGCGATAGAAAAGAGATAAAGATGCAACAGTGCGGCGAAGAGACAAAAGGTTGAAGGGAGTCAGTAAGGAGGAGGAGAGTTGAGTGAGAGGCGAAAAGCCTCTCCCCACACAGTACATTGGTTATGTAATTTCAAAAAAGATTCCCTGACTGTCTTTCATCTACAAGGACAGAACTATATTCCATACAAGAGGGACTTGGTTGTGTAGTATCTTTATCCATTTTTTTTTTCAGGAAGCTCCTGAATGAATAACTATGGCTACTACTCCCACAGATTGTGATATAGTCAGTAGATGTCTATCAACCATCCGGCGTATTGAAACCACTTTCCTGCACGTGGATTCCTTCCCATGTTGGGATACCCGTCAATGAAAAGGCTGACGACCTAACTCCCGTAAAGTTCTGCTATTGGACTCTCCTGATATTAATAATGCTGGAATAAAGCTATACTTGTGTCAAAAATACGATCAGCCCCCATGTAAGTCATGATATTGCTAGAAAGAATTTTCTAGCATTGCAAATGGCATCACTAGCTCTCGCTCGCTACATGTGTGTCTCAAAATACTCACGTAACATTTGCAAGCCATAGAGGTGGACTTTATGACGCTGATGTCATGAGACTGGGACTTGATATAAATATTATTGGGATTTCACCAGAGATGACCCTGTACCATATGCAGTTTGTGGGGTACCTACAGCACACACACTGCACCATTGCTTACAATGGAGTGTCCAGATTACTGCGAAGTACAGAAACCCCACGACTTATTATTACGTAACTCAGCAGTTCTCATGGTTAATTAATGAAAAATTCGTATGTTCCCATTTCTCCGTGAATATCCTGAACTTGTATCTAAATTTTAGAAAGCACTAACCTTAAAACATGTATTGTTCCAAATACAAATAATTGCCATTCTCCAGTCTATACTATATATATATATATATATATATATATATATATATATATATATATATATATATATATATATACACACACACACACACATACACATACACATACACACGCACACATACATACGTATATATGCAGTATATATAAAGATAGATAGATGAGATAGATAGAGAGATATAAACATATATACACATCCATGCATATATACACACACACATACATACACACGTATATATATATATATATATATATATATATATATATATATATATATATATATATATATATATATATATATAAACCCTAAAACTAATAACCTAACATGCAGATCGCCAACCTATGCTAAAGCCTAAAGATACAAATAGCTAGACCTACTCTAAAGGTAAACATACCCCACAAAACGAAGCGAACACCCATCGACTGCAGATATGTAATGCTTTTCTGCATTACATTCCTGCACCTCATCACCTGCCGACCTGTCAGTCGAGGCACAAATCAATATAGGGGACATCAATATTGGAAAGAGAACCAGACGAGTCAGGAACATTTCTATATACTTCAGCTGTCGGCCCTAATTAGGACAACTTAATCAAGATGGTATAATGTAACCTTTACATAATAAGTACAAAATGTGAAGTACCTCTGCCCAACAGACCACCATCGACTGCAAGTGCCCCAATACCTTTCTGCTATTGCACAGTTGGCACCCACTCAGTTGGTGACTGTCAGGCAAGGAACGGGGTTTAATGTAGGGGACATCAATATTAGAAATACATCTTATTTCGGAAGCAGGGAACTATTTCAAATACATCAACTGTCAACCCTAATTAAAAGTACAATATATACACATATTTACAGTCAGAAAAACCATAAGCATGCTAAGTAAAAAGAGTCACATTACATTGATCATCAATTTATCAGTCATAACAGTATATCACCCAGGATGGTGGAAAGGGTGAAGGGGACATCTGCTTTGTGCTGCAATAATTTATAAGTGAAGCACTTTCACATTCTATCAGTCATATAACTTGCACCGACAGCACAGGATGATATGATTGAAGTAGATAACACCGCATTACAGATGTCACAGTGTGGTGGGAAGCGTCTTTCAATATATGGTTTCATATGTGTTGGAACTGTGCTATTTAATCAGAAGATTGTGAAAACGCTTTTTCTTCCAGGCGACAGAAGATATACTGATTTCCTTATGGAGAGAAAGACTCGATCGTAGATCACGAGGAACGTCCCAGGTCTCCTCAAACTCTACAGTCGACTTTGTGGTAAGGAAGTCAGCCCTTGTCATTGCCATAGAATACGACAAATGACCCAATGGCACCCATATCAGCGTGAAGGACTTGTTGCATGATTGTAATTTATTAATAATGCAGGCCCTGCATCTCATTAGAATCCGTAGTGCAAGAAACAATCGCTTCCTGAAGGGCTGATTTTGAATGCTGAAAATATGACAAATGAGTCATGCCTAGAATTGAGAGCATACTCTAGGGCTTCGTCAATAACAAAAGTTCCTGGAGGTAAATACAGATGTATGAGTCGGCAACCGATACCTGAAGGCAACATTCGGTCGACCATGCACAAGCACCCACACATTCACTCGACTTCTAGCCAAGGTGTACCATTGGTGGAACCCCAGGTGGATGAACGATGACATTTGTATGAAACAAGTGGTGGACCTCTGCCTCCGACGCCTTTGGTCTCTTTGTGGTGCTAGGGAGCCGGGAAACACCAACGAGTAGAGCCGGGTGGCTCCCAAGGCGCTATATTTTTAGACACAACCTTATGTCACAGTCACTGAGGTCCACACCAAGCTCCTCAGTCAGTAAGTGGCAGCGAGATGGCTAGTGGCCATCGAACCCCCTGCAGAAGATGGTGGTGTTGACGAATGGGGGTACAGGCCACGTTGCCAATATTACTTTTTCAAGCTGTCCATACACCATAGGACAAGGCCAGGTAGTCTCGGTGAATACAGAGGGGAGGCACATTCGCCTCCACTTCTGTATGGAGCTACACTGGCTTACTCCTGATGGCTGCAAGAAACATTCACAAACATTTATTCTGCAATACATCCAACCTTTTCAACGTGGCATCTGTTGCCGAGCCATACACCTGTGCACCACAGTCTAGCATGCATCTAATGAGGGACTTCACACCATTAACCCTCTCACGCACAATAAGTTTCAGTAAGTTTTTCCGGTGCACAATTTTTTCTGCGAAGCAACCCGGCCCAGCTGCCCGTACACTTCTGGCAAATAACACGTATTCTCTTCTTATTTTCTCCACCCAAACATCAATATACTGCCATGAAACCTATATCATCTTATTCGTCGATGTTTGTTTCTAGCTGATAAGCTTACCAATTAAAAAAAAAAAAAAGGAAAACTACAATAAAACAACATGGTAGGCGGCCAATGTGAATAAACATTTCGCTACGTCACGTTCACTTCCCAACATCACCATTCGAATCTGTTTTCTATCATACAGGAGAAAATGTTATTAGAAGTTTTGATGAGAGAATTTCATCAGCTTTCTAAAGAGATAAATCCGGTTGTGATATGATTTGCAGTTTTTTGAGAAAATAGCAAAAAACGGAATGCCATTTTTGAAAAAAATTCAAGGAGCTCTAATTCTGAAATTTTCCTGCACATGCTATGTTTTTATTGCATAATATGTATGCAGAATTTCACCAGCTTTCTAAAGTTACAAATGGTTTCGATACACCTCTATAGTTTTCGAGCAAATCGCCAAAAACGACTGGGAACTCACGTCCGTACGTCACTTTCGTGATGTGCGCATAGCATACAAAGTATTCCCGCCTACAGTAACAACGAATTCTTATCATAGATATTACATTGTTAATGTCTTGAACATACGTAAAATTTACTGCTCTTTATTATGGTTCTTCCAGGAAATCGATACGTCCAATACTTTTCGAGTAATTGGCCGACAAAAGTGAGGATACTTCTCCGAGCGCTTCCGACTTTACTGGCTAGTGAGGAAGTCTCTTCCCTCAACTTTTCCAACAGAAGGAAATGCTCCCAAAGGCTTTTATTCTGCAAATGAACATACGTAGAATTTACTGCTCTTTATCAAGGTTTTTTCAGGAAGTCGATCATGCCCAATAGTTTTTCGAGTAATAGGACGACAAAGGTAGATTACTCCTTCCGGTTGGTACCTACATTTACCGCAAAAGCAAGAAAAAAAAGTGTTTTCTCCCCCCTTGCCTAAAGACTATGCTCCAAAATTTTTTTTTTTTTTTTTTTTTTTTTTTTATGTACAGAAAATTTTTCAAGGTTGTTTTTTTTTTATGGTTGTAACCTACTACACATGAACACTACTTTTTCCAAGTTACTGCTAATGAAGCTTTACTTTCTGTCATATGTGTAATACGTAGAAGACGATTATTTGCCTGAAAATTATAGGGGTAATGATAATAGGTCAATATACATATCAACAAAATTCAGAGAACTCACTTCCTCCAGGGATGTTGATGGAGTTGTAGGACCTTCTGGGATTGGAAGATGAGGGAGAGTGCTCTTATGTAGCAATGTGTGTGTGTGTGTGTGTGTGTGTGTGTGTGTGTGTGTGTGAGTGTGTTTGTGTGTGTGTGTGTGTGTGTGTGTGTGTGTGTGTGTGTGTGTGTGTGAGTGTGTGTGTGTGTGAAGTGTGTAGTGTGTGTAAGTGTGTTTGTGTCTGTGTTAGTGTGTGTGTAAGTGAAGGTTCACATAAACTATGATAACTTTTCAGTGTCTTTTCACGGTCTCATATATACTGTCCACTGGCGTCCGTGGGTGTCTGCCATATATATATATATATATATATATATATATATATATATATATATATATATATATATATATATATATATATATATATATATATATACACCCCACACATGATATACTCCCTCACACACCCCACCCCACACACACACACACACACACACACACATATATATATATATATATATATATATATATATATATATATATATATATATATATATACAGGGTGGTATTTTAGGGAGTGGCAGAAGGATGTGTGGACCAAATATTTGCAGTGAGACAGATAGTAGAGAAGGCTTGTGAGAAGGACCATAAGGTGTTTATGGCATTCATGGATCTGGAAAAAGCATATGACAAAGTGGACAGAGAAGGATTGTGGAAAGTTTCTGCGCATGTACAGTGTAGAGGGTAAGCTGTTAGGTGCCCGTCAAGAGATTTTATGATGGTAGTGAAGCATGTGTAAGGGTTAATGGGCATCTAAAAGTGTGGGCCGTGCGACAAGGTTGTGTGATGTCCCCATGGTTGTTCAATGTATATATGGATGGGGTGATGAGAGAGAAGTGAAAACACGAGTAATGGAGAGAGGGATGGCATTGGTAATGAATGGTGATGGATGGAAATATCTCAAATCTGTTGTATGCCTTCATGATGCAGTACTGCTTGCAAGAGTACCGGACAAGAACTTGGTAGGCTAGTTATACCAGAGTTTTTGCTGATGTCCGTAAGCGTCGTGCCTTGAGAGTAAATGTAGAAAAGGAAGTAAAGTTATGGTTATTGAGAGAGAAGGTGACTCCCAATGCAATGTAAACAGTGAGATGGAGAGAGACTGGAATTGGTGAAAGAGTTCAAACACCTGGGTACAGTGATAGAAAAAGAAGAGGAAAATGTGCAAAAGATGTTGAAAGTAGAGGCTGAGCACAAGGAAGAAAAAGTAGCTGGTGCAATGAAAGCCTTGATAAGTAAACAGAGGCTTGAGTATTGCGCAGCTGCACAGAGGCTTACATGAAGGAGTGTTTGTGCCCAACTTTAACATATGGATGTGAGACTATGATGTGGTATGAAAATGAAAAGTCAAAAGAGTAAAGATCAGTGGAGACAGGACTGCTTTGAGGAATGTATGTGGAGTACAGAGGGGTGGATAGGATACGGGAAATAATGTGATTCGTGAAAGATGTGGAGTGAGGAAGTCAGGTGGACACACCCAGAACAGAGGAGAGTGTACTGAGCATGAGTATGGTCATGTGGAGAGAATGGATAACAATAGAGTGGTGAAGAAGAAGGTATATCTGAACGAATTCTGAGAGGAGGGAGGGGAGGCGAGGTAGGCCAAGGAGAAGGTGGAGAGATATGGTGGATGAATGTGTGAGGAAGAGAGGTTTGGAAACTAGGTGAGGCAAGGGACCTGACAGGAGATCGAGCTGGTTGGATGAATCCCCTTTGTGAGGAGATATGCATGATCCAGGGATTTTTTGGCATCCCTTTTTACAACATGCCAGACGTGGTGAATGTTTTTGGCGTATCCGATAGAGGGAGCCAGGATTCCGGGGGCTTGAATGATGAGTGAATGGAAGCATGGCCCATTGGATTAGGCAATTTTGGGCTGTCTAGACATTGCTACTCCTCCCACCCCACTGCACTTGGGTGGGAAAGGAGGTCCGGATGATGATTATATATATATATATATATATATATATATATATATATATATATATATATATATATATATATATATATATATATTTATATTGTTACGGAACAGAGAAAGATAATGTACACTTTATAGTGAGAATACTTTAAAAATCTACTACTGTCCCGTAAAGTTCCAGGTTCAAAACAAAAGAGTTAGAGAGTAAAATTACAAGTTAAAGATTTAATGCTCAAACTAACAAACAAAACATTCAGGACTCATAAGGATAATGTAATTGGCAAAAACAGAGTTAAATAATGTGGTTAACTGCAAATAGCCTCTATTAACACTAGAAATTACTTGCAAATGAGTAAATTTATCTAAGTCAGCCCTGATACAATGAGATACCAGATAATACTCAGTGAATGCCAGATATATTATTACAGATTACAAAATATTATTAATAATGATAGCTGACAATAAGAACCTTACATAAATTACAAAAACCTTACTAGAGCCTAGAGAATTAACCTTATGCTACACAGTACAAGAAAAAAATGCAACAACAGTTATACTCAAATTACACACAGCTGCTAGATGGTTGGGAAAGACTTCCCTGAGGCACTCACAATAACAACTGTACAGGGGAGGACAGAGATGTAGAACAAAATGAGGAGTAGATCTAAGTGGCAATAATGCAGAGACTGGAGTTCATTATATAGGGGCCGGCAAAGAAGCTTGATACAACTTGTAAGAAAAGGACGCGCAAAATAGAAGCCATAGGGGGACAAAGAGCTGACAATCCTGCTCTGAACAACAGAAAGGACGACTTCACTTTACTATAACGGTAAAAGGGGGACTGAGGCAGAACACGCTCCGTGATCAAACATGCAGCACACTGTGCATTAAAATTACACAAAGGATGATGAAATCATAGGCTATGTAACACACTCCCCACAAAGAAAAAGAAATTTACAAAGGAAATTTTCTTATTACTCTAAACACATTCTGTCTAAAAAGTCTAGATAAAGCAATCTGGCAATAACATTTTTCTCTTTCCCCTTCGGACATGTTGTATGGCCTAATGAATACTGCGTGAAGAAGTAGACTCCATCTTGTCAATCTCTGATTTTTCATCTTTAAACTTACTAAGGAATTTCAGTGGGTTATGATCGAGTATAAATGACTATAGAGGGTCAAAACCAGAACACAAATAAAATGAAAAAATGCTTTGTAAAACCCAAAATCAAGGCCAAAAGCTCTTTCTCAATAGTTGAGTAGTTCTTTTGAGGTGGAGTGAACTTCTTACTGTAATAAGATACAGGGTGTTCAATACCCTGATCATCCTCTTGCAGCAAAACAGCCCCAGCTCCTGTATCACTTGCATCAACAGACATCTTAAAAGGCTTAGCAAAATTTGGAGTAGCGAGCACTGGCTGACTTAATAGGATAGCTTTAAGTTTGTTGAAAGACGATTCACAGTTATCCTGATCCAGACAAATTTAACTCCCTTTTTCAGTAGGTCACATGTAAGTGGTGATACAAGAATTGAAAAGTTAAGAACAAATCTCCTGTAATCTTCCTCCGACAGCCAAAGCATTCCTTGAGTAACTTAAGGGGGTCCTCTTACTTCATGGCCAAACAGTAGTTCAAAGGGTGAGAAGCCCCAGTGATTCACATTTGGAGATTCTCTCTTGCAGCAAACACAACGAATGGAAGACCTTTATCCCAGTCTTTCTGATGTTCCCAGAACAGTATTTCTTGAGCATCGATTTGAGTGTTTGATGATATCTCTCCAACGCTCCTTGAGTCTAGAGGGATGGTAAGCTGAAGACGTGATCTGGGTGATGCCCAACTGCTTTCAGAGACTGCTTGGAAAACATTTGACATGAAATTACTTCCCCGGTCTGACTGTACCTCCTTGGGCAGACCAGACTTTGTGAAGGAAACCCTAGCATTTCCTTAACCACGTTCTTTGCTGGAGATATTTCTAAAGTGGAGATGGCTTCAGGATAACAGAGTAGCCATATCAATCAGGGTTCAACACATAAGAAAATCCTGAAGAAGTCTTAGGAAGAGGGCCCACAATATCCACCAACACACGGGTAGAATGGCGCTGCCTCAAAAGGAGGAATGGGGAACTAGAGGTGCAACCTTTTCGGTCTGATTACACTTCCCCACAACTTGACAGGTGTGACAGGACTTCACAATACCAGGAAACATCCCTGAAGATACCTGGCCAGTAGAAGTGTTTCAAAATGCGTGCCACAGTCTTCCTCACTCCAAGGTGTCCTGCCAAACTGGAATCATGAGCCACTCTAATGATATCCTGCCTACAAACACGAGGGATGACTAACTTGATGTACAACCTCCCATTCACAGTCAGCTGATGCTGTTGGGGGTCTCCACTTCCTCATAAGTACTCCTGACTTTATATAATAACAAGTAGAAGGCACCAGCTGACTCTTCCTCACTGCAAGCAGAGTTAGGCTAGACTCTTTCAACTCACGGTCAGCAACCTGCAACTCGATCAACTCTTGACGAGACAAATTATCAACACTACCGGGGTACTGCCTCATCTGGTGAGTGGTCCAAATTAGCAAGAAAAAGTGTCAGCTAGGATAACATCATCTATCATCATTATCCTCTAAATCACCAGTAACTTTCAGACTTAGCCCTAGTGACAGCACATGCAGGGAACACATCAGGGACATCCACAATCCTGGGTCGCAGCCACTGGCTCACTAGACAACTGAGGAGCTGGACACACTTGACTTCCACCAATATCATTTCCAAGTAAGAAAGTTACACCTGACATTGGGAGTGTCTCAACCAACCCAACTCATAACGGAACCATTAATAACAAAACCAGACTCTCCCAAATTCACTCTGCACAGAAGGGACAGAGAAGTCAATTATTCCCTACACCTTGTAAGATTACCAGTTTCATCAGAGGAATTAACATTAGAGCCTAGAACACTGGTCAGCATAAGGGATTGGCAAGCGCCTGTAGCACGATATATTTTAACTGATTTCCTGTCATTACTGTCCAGGGAGGACTGACAAAACCATCAGACAAGAAAGTAGCACATGAACTCTTGAGAGTGTCACCCACGTTACTGTACTCAAAAGAGGAGCTTCATCATGAGAATTTAAGTTACTCCTCAAAAGCAGGCTTCAGTTAACTCAGCTAAAGAATTCTGGGAACTCTCAAGAGTGGACACTAGAACCAATTGACTGAATATTTAAAAGACTCCTTTTTGTTCACATCACGCTGTACTCCTGAAACATTTCTCAATAGTATGACCAAGCTTACTACAATAAGTACAATTTACTTTTCCGAAATCTAGAGGTGAAGCTGGTATTCCACTTCCTGAGAAACATCATCTTTATTCTCTTTCCTGTTACCTGTACTCTGAGTAGAGGCAAAGAGTACTTTACTCCTGAGCTTTCTTTTTCTCTTTATAACTATCTCTTGTGAGGTGAGAACATATTCATCAGCTAAAACTGCAGCATCAGACAAATTATCTATTCTTCTCTCATCAAGATATAGGCTTACATCTTTACTAATAGCACCTTTTGAAATCCTCCAGCAAAATCATCTGCTTAAATTTACCAAAATCATAATCCATATTCTTAGAATTTAACCCACTGTCTAACAGATCTTCTTTGATTATTACATACTCAGCAACCTGGGATTGCTTATCTTGCTTGTAAACAGTTGGTCCTAAATTTTACTCCATAAAAACAGGAACAAACTCATAGGCCTTAAGAATCAAACTCTTAACGACATCATAATTGATCAGAATTGATCTGAGACAAAGAATGCATAAGCCTATGAGCTTTACCCAGTGAGAACAGTAGTTAGAAATCTCTCTCAGAATATGGATTATGTTTTAGTAAATTTGTGAATGTTTTCTGGAATTTCAAAGATGTATTAATAAAATGTAAACTCTCTGTCTTGGAGGGAAGAAATAGATACCATTTGTCTGGGAATCTTGCAGTTTCGAAATAGTGTGTTCTCAACTCTAGAGATGTATAAAGAAAAAACTCAGAGTAAAACACTCTATGAGCAAGAGAAGAAAATAAAATGATGTTTCTCAGAGAAAGTGATACCGGCTTCACCTCTAGTTTCGGAAAAAAGTCTTAAATATTTCATGACAATTAACGGTGCGGAGAAATGTCCCTTCAGGAGAGTTCCCAGCGATGAACAAAAAGAAGTCTTTAAATGTTCAGTCAATTGGTCCCTGCTTTGCGGGGGGTTCCCAGAATTTAACAACAACTGAACCTGCATGATGTAAATTCATCCTCTTTTGAGCAGTAACATGAGTGACATACTCAGAAGTTCATGTGCTGGGCTACGTCTGAGACTGTCAGTCCTCTGAGAGCAACAACATGACGGAAATCAATTAAATAGCATCGTGCTACGTGTACTATAATCCCCCGTGTTCCAAGGCTGCAATGTTATTTCTCTGATGAAACTGTAATCTTTAGTGAGAGTATTGTTACTTCCTCCTCTGTGCAGAAGTGAATTTAAATCTAGTTTGTTACAATGGTTCAAAAAAATTGATTGGTAGATTTGGTGTTTACCCCTTGTCGGAGTGTAACTTGCTTACTTGGAAATGATGATGGTGGAAGTCAAGAATGTGATCCAGCTCCTCAGTTAATCTAATGAAGCCGAGTGGCGTGACCAAGTTGTGATGTCCAAATGTGTTCCCTGTATGCTTGTCGCTGAGCTAAAGGATAAAGTTACTGGTGATTTAAGGAGGATAATGATGATGATGATCTTATCTAGCTGACACTTTCTGTATGAACTAGACCTCACCAGGCTGAGGCGGGTGCCGTGATTTTGTGTTGATAATTTGTCTCGTCCAAGTTGATCGAGTTACTGCCCTGAGTTGAAGATCTTGCTTGAAGACTCTGCTTGCGAGTGAGAGAGTATAGAGTCAGAGTACTTATGAGGAGAGTGGAGAATCTCCCGGGAACAACATCAGCCGACTGTGAGGTGGGTATTACAAGTTCTCATCCCTCATGGGTACGGAATATCAGTGGCTCATGATATCAGTTGGTTGGCAGGACACTGCAGGAAATTGAAGACAGTGGCACATTTTTGGGTACTTCTACTGGCCAGGTATCTTCCTATCTGTAAGTCCCTGTATTATCACCTGTCAAGTTGTGAGAAGATGTCAGACCAGAGTACCTTTCTAGTTCCCATTCCTTCGAGCAGACGCCATTCACCCGTGTAATTGGGTGTGGGCCCACTACTTCTAAGAACGCTTCTTCAGGATTTGCTATGTGTTGAACCTGATTGATGGCTGCTCGTTATCCTGAAATGCCATTCCACTTAAATATCTCCTTAATAGAAACGGTGGGAAAATGCTAGGGGGTTCTTCCCAAAGTCTCAATTCTCACCCAGGAAAATCGGAACCCGAGGAATATTTCATGTCAGATTGACGATGCTCTGGGCATCATCCGTCTTCAGCTTGCAATCCCCCAGGAACTCAAGGAGGCATTGGAGAGATATCATCAAACACTCAAATCGATGTAAGAATTGCTACTGACTGGAGACATCAGAAAAGACAAGGATAAGAGTCTTCCGTGCGTTGTGTTTGCACGAAATGCTGGAGCTTCTCACCCTTTGAACTACTGTTGTGGCCATGAAAAATAGAAGGGAACCTTAAGTTACTAAAGAGAAGAGGAGAGTTATCGAGAAGAATTGTGCAATTGATGTAACTCTTGCTGTCACCGCTATCACCCTTACTGAAAAAGGAGTTAAATTTTTGTCTGGATCGGCCAACAATGAGTCGTCTTTCAATCAAGCCCAAAACTGTGCCCTATTTCAGTGTATCTTCTCAAATTTTTGCTAAATTTTAAATGTGCATATTGTGCAAATTACAGGAACAGAATATTTTGCTGCAAGAAAATATGATCAGAAGGTATTAACGCTACATATCTTATTACAGTAAGAAGTTCACCTCCGCAAGCTCAAAAGAACTACTCAGACTATTACTGATTTTGGCTACAGGTTTACAACATTTTCGGCCCATTGATTTAGTTTGTATTGCCTGGTTTTGATCCCCATGAGTCACATATGATCATAACTGCACTGAGTAAGTCCTTGGCAAGATAAAAATCAGAGATTGACTGGATAATAAACTTCTTTCGCGGTATTCATTAGCCATACAACATGTCGAGAGGAAAGAAGAATGTATTATTTACGAAGTGCTATCTAGACTAGACAAGAATGTTTTAAATAAGGAAATTTCCTTTGTAAATTTCTTTTTTCTTTGTGGGGGTAAAAATTTCATCATCCTTTAATAATGTAATTTTAATACGCAGTGTGCTATGTTTGATCTGAGCGTGTTCTGCCTCAGATCCCCACTTTATTATTATAGTAAAGTAAGAATCGATCCTTCTTGTTCTGAAACAGAGATCTCGCTCTTATTGTCCCCTATGAAAACTCATTTTTGTACGTACACAAGTTATCAAGCTCTGCCATTTACTAGTACTCTAATGAACTCGAGTCTCCGTGGCTACCTGCCTTAGATCTGCCTCCTCATTTTGTTCCCATCTCTATCCTCCCTGTACAGTTGTTATTGTGAGTGCTCAGGAAAGTCTCCAACCATCTAGCAGCTACAATTGTGTAATTTGAAATATAACTGTTATTACATTTTTCTTGTAATGTCTTTGTATGCTTATAAGGTTAATTCTCAGGCCTAGTAAGAGTTTATGTGGAGTTTATGTAAGTATCAGCTATCGTGTAATAATATATTGTAACAATATCTATATCTCTGATATATCTGTATCTATTTTATCAGGACTTTCGACTTAATAGAGGAATTTACTCAGTTGGCCATTATTTAACATGTTTTGCCATTACGATTATCCTGTACGGATACAAATCTTTTGTTTAACCTGTTTTGAGCATTAAATTCTGCAAAAATTTTCTGAACTGTTTGTTTTGAACCTGGAAGTTTGACGGGGACGGTAGTGATTTTTGAACGTATTCTACGTAAAGTGTACATTATCTTTCCCTGTTCATAAGTATACGATAAATATATATATATATATATATATATATATATATATATATATATATATATATATATATATATATATATATATATAATCATCATCCGGACCTCACTTTCCCCACTTAAGTGCAAGTGAGTGGCAATGTCTAGATGCAGCCCAAGAGTGCCTAATCCCAATGGGCCATGCTTCCATTCACTGTCATTCAGGCCCCCGGATATCCTGGCTCTATCGGATACGCATGTTCACCCGCGTCTGGCATGGGCAAAGGGATGCCAAAGGAGTGCCTGATCATGCATATCTCCTCCAACCAGCTCGATCTGCTGTCAGAGTCCCTTGCCCTCACCTAGTTCTCTCTCTTCCTCACACATTCATCCGCTGCTCTCCGCCTTCTCCTTGACCTACCTCGCCTCCTCCCTTCCTTCCAGATTCAGTTGGATATGCCATTCTTCACCACTCTATTGTTATCCATTCTCTTATATATCACATGACCATACCATGTCAGTACACTCTCTGTTCTGTGTCCGCCGGCCTCCTCACTCCACATCTTTTCACGAATCACATTATTTCGTATCCTATCCGCCCTTACTCCACAGCATTCCTCAGCAGTCCTATGTCTCCACTGATCTTACTTCTTGACTTTTCATTTTCATGCCACATCATAGTCTCACATCCATATGTTAAAGTTGGCACAAACACTCCTTCACTAGCGGAAAGCCTCGTGCAGCTGCAATACTCAAGCCTCTGTTTCTTATCAAGGCCTTCATTTCACGCAGCTACTTTTTCTTCCTTGTGTCTCTCAAAAACTTTCAGCATCTTTTGCTTTTATTTTCTTTTCTATCATGTACCCAGGTGTTTGAACCTCTTTCACCCGATCCAGTCTCGCTCCATTCACTGTTACGAGTAGATTGGGAAAGATCACATCAATAACCATAAACTTATACTCTTTTCTACATTACTCTCAAGGCACGACGCACACAGGCATCAGCAAAACTCTGCACTTATATCTAGAAACCTCATTAATCCGATATTTGCAACTAAAAAAGCATCATGAGCGCACAACAGATTTGAGATCTTCTCTCATCATGTCTCATTCATTACCAATGCCCTCCCTCTCTCTATACATACTCGTGTTTTATCACTATCATCTCATCACCCCATCCTTATATACGTTGAGACGGCCGAGGGCACAACCTTGTCCCATCTCTTATTTTTTTTTTTACCTCTACACATGCTTCCCTACCATCATAAAATCTCTTGACACACCTAGCAGCACACCGTACATGCGCGAGAGCTCACAATCCTTCTCTGTCCACTTTGTCATGTGCTCTTTTCCAGATCCATGAATGCCATAAATACGCCTTATGGTCAGCTTCTCACAAGCCTTCTCTACTATCTGTCTCATATTTGATCCACACATCCTCTGCCACTCTAAAAAAAGCCACCCTGTATATATATATATATATATATATATATATATATATATATATATATATATATATATATATGTGTGTGTGTGTGTGTGTGTGTGTGTGTGTGTGTGAGGGAGTATATCATGTGTGGGAGTATATATATATATATATATATATATATATATATATATATATATATATATATATATATATATATATATATATATATATGAACCACCGACACCCACGGACGCCCCGGTCAGTGGAGGCAGATTATGATCGACCACGTGAAAAGACACTGAAAAGTTATATCATTTATGTGAACTCACTTACACACACACTAACCTGGTTACACAAACCCTCCCACACTGCCTGCCTCCCCTCCTCCCCCCCCCCTCCCCTCCTCCCTCCCCCCCCTCTCCTCTAAAGATAAAAAAACACAGACACACACACACACACACACACACACACACACACACACACACACACACACACACACACACACACACACACACACACACACACACACTGCATACGCTCCTCAAGCCTTCCAATCCCAGAAGATCCTACAACTCCATCCAACATCCCTGGGAGAAGTGAGTTCTCTGATTTTTGTTGATATATATTGACCTATATATCATTACCCCTATGATTTTCAGACAAATAACCGATATTTCTCTCTCTACATATTACACATATGACACAAAGTAGCATGTGCTTCATTAGCAGCAACGAGAAAAAGTACACAGTGTTTCATGTGTAGTAGGATTACAACCATAAAAAAACAACACATTGAAAGATTTAATCTGTCCGCAAAAAAAAAAAAAAAAAAAAAAAACTTTGGGAAATAAGTCTTTAGGCAGCAGAAAAACTTTTTCTTGCTTGCGGTAAATGTAGGTACCTAACAGGAAGATGTAATCTACGCTTTGTCGTCACTATTACTCAGAAAACCCATAGAACATATCGGCACTCTGAAAAAACACTTGATAAAGAGCAAGTAAATTCTACGTATGTTCATTTGCAGAAATCACAAGCCTTTGGAAGCATTTTCTGTTGGAAAAGTTGAGGAAGAAATTTTCCTCACTAGCAGCCAAAGTCGGAAGCGCTCGAAGAAGTATCTCGCGTCGGTAATTACTCGAAAAAGTATTGTGGACTTGTCGATTTCCTGGAAGGATTATAATAAAGAGCAGTAGAATTTACGTATGTTCAAAGACATAACTAATGTATTATCTATGATAAGAATTCGTTTGTTTACATAGGCGAGATACACGTATGCTATGCGCACATCACAGAAAGTGACAGTACGGACCGTGAGTTCCCAGTCGTTTTTTGTGATTTGCTCAAGCTATGAGGTGTATCGAAACCATTTGAAACTTTTTAGAAAGCTGGTGAAATTCACACATAATGTATACGTATAAAAACATAAGCATGTGCGGAAAATTTCAGAATTAGAAAATCCTTAATTTTTCAAAAATAATGCATTCCGTTTTTTGCTATTTTCTCAAAAAGCACAAAAATCATATCACAACCGAGATTTATCTCTTTAGAAAGCTGATGAAATCTCTATCAAAACTTCTAATAACATTTTCCTGTATGATATAGAAAACATTCGAATGTGATGTTGGGAAGTGAGCGTGACGTAGCGAAAATGTTTATTCACGATCTAATCGTTGTTTTATTGTAGTGTTTTCACTTTTATTTTTTTGTTTGGTGAGTGAACTCCTTAGAACAAACATCGACGAAATGTCATAGGTTTCATGTAGCAATATATTGATGTTTTAGTGGAAAATAAGAAGAGAATACGTGTTTATTTGCCGTGTACGGGCCGCTTGTAGACCGGAATTTACTCGCAGAAAAAATTGTGCACCGGAAAACTTACTGCAGCTTATGGTAATGCGCGGAAGTTAATGGTGTGAAGTCCCTCATTCGATGCATGCTGATTTAATGTTTTGCACAGGTGTATGGCTCGGCAACAGATGCCACCGTTAGGTAGGATGTATTGCAGGTCAGCCTGTTTGTGAATGTTTCTTGCAGCCATCAGGCTGCCAGTGTAGCTCATACAGAAGTGAGAGGCAGATGTACTCCCCTCTGTATTCACCGAGACTACCTGGCAACGCTTGTCCTATGAGTGTATGGACAGCTTGAAAAAGTAATATGTGGCAACGTGGCCTGTATATTCGCTATCAGCCACCATCTTCTACCCGGTTTCGATTGTTTTTATTAAATTATCTGTGTATTACTGACTGAGGGAGCTTGAGTGTGGACCTCGGTGACTGTGACAAAAGGAGATTAATGTCTAAGAAAGTATAGCGCCTTGGGAGCCGCCCGTGCTCCCACTGTTATGTGTTTCCCGGCCTCCTAGCACCAAAGAGTATTTGTTTCATAATGTCATCGTTCATCACCTGGGGTTCCACTTAATGAAGTACACCTTATGGCTAGAAGTCGAGAGTACGAATGTGTGGGTGCTTGTGCATGGTCGACCAGATGTGCCTTCAGAAATCGGTTGCCGACTCATACATCTGTATTTGCCTCAGGGCTTATTGGCGAAGCCCTAGAAACGCTCTCAATTCTAGGCATGATCCATTTGTCATATTTTCAGATTCAAAATCAGCCCTTCAGGTGGTGCTCTTGCACTACGGATTCTGTGAGATGCGGGGCCGCATTATTAATAAATTTACAATCATGCAACGAAGTCCTTCACCCTTGATAACTGGGTGCCTGGTCATTGTCATTCATGGCAATGATAGGCGACTTTCGCTACAAAGTCGAATATTTAGTTTGAGGAGACCTGGGGACGTTCCTCATGATCTACGATCAGAATCTTTCTCTCATAAAGAGAAAATCAGTATATCTTCTGTCGCCTGGAAAGAAAGAAGCGTTTCTCACTATTTCGATTAAACGTTAACACGGATTCCAGCACATATGAAACCATATATTGAAGACGCTTCCCACCACACTGTGACATCTGTAATACAGTGATTATATCTATCAATCGATATGTCCTAACTGTCGGTACAAGTTAAATTATCAATTGTCGAATAATGAAAGTGCTTCAAATATAAATATATGTGCATCACTGTGGTAGTCCCCTTCGCATACTTCCCACCATCATAGATGACATGACTGATAAATTGATGATCAATGCGCAATGTGACTTTTTTACTGCATGCTTATGGTTTTTTCGACTGTAAATATGTAATATATTATTACTTTTAATTAGGGTTAACGGTTGATATTTGAAATAGTTCCTGCTTCCGAATGATCATTTCTATTATTGATAATCTACATCCATAAACCCCGTTCCTTACCTGACAGTCACCAACTGACTGGAATTGCAACTGTGGCAATACAAGAAAGGTATTGGGCAAATACAGTCGATGATGTTCTGTTGGGCGAGGCCACTTCACATTTTGTACTTATTATGTAATACATTATACCCATCTTGATTAAGATTGTCACAATTAGGAGCCGACAGCTGAAGTATCGAAATGTTCCTGACTCGTCTGGATCTCTTTTGTATTGATGTCCCTCATAATTGTGTACTCATTTGACAGTCGGCGAGAGTGATGAGTGCAGGAATGTAATGCAGAAAAGCATTACATATCTGCAGTCGATGTTAATTCCTTTCGATCGGGGTATGTTTACCTTTAGAATAGATCTAGCTATTTATTATCTTTAGGCTTTAACATAGGTTGGCGATCTAAATATTAGGTTATTAGTTTTAGGGTTTATATATATATATATATATATATATATATATATATATATATATATATATATATATATATATATATATATATATATATATACGTGTGTATGTATGTGTGTGTGTACTATATGTATGGATGTGTATATATGTTTATAATCTCTCTATCTATCTATCTATCTATCTTTATATATACTGCATATATACGTATGTATGTGCGTAGTGTATGTATGTATGTGTGTGTGTGTATATATATATATATATATATATATATATATATATATATATATATATATATATATATATATATATATA